>NC_031981.2:16228583-16533226 GCF_001858045.2 Oreochromis niloticus
AAAAGAAATCAAGAATTTTATATTATTTAACTCATCTATATTTACAATGATGCACTGAGGAGGGTACTCCCTCCACTCTACCCAGGCCTTCCCCCTTAATTTCCTCCTATTGTTGCAATAAATTAGGAACACCATAAAATTTGTCAAAATAAAAAGTCAAAAACACCCCTCAGAAAGACATCTGCTTATTCGATCCTACAGATAACAAGATTACGAATGTCTCGTGGAGTTCACAGAGAAACAGGATTGTTTCAAATCCTCGTTTCTTAATTTTCTTTCTTTTAAAAACTGTGTTGCCATTTCACTTTTTCAAATCCAGAGATTTCATTGGAAGTTGCATCACACAGAGGTTAACTAAACTAAAACTAAAGTAGCGTAGTTACTCTTTACCAGAATCGCTGCTGACAATTCTTGGCTGCAGTGCAACAAATATTTTGAGTTATGTCAAAGGCTGATGCCTGAAATGGCTCTCTCTGACACTGTAGCGGGGATGTCTGAATGAAGCTACGAGGAAGGTTAAGGTAAAAGTGATCTACGTGGCACTTTTACAGCTTTTTATGGTTATTATATATTCCACGGCTGACAAGGACTAAAATAAATCTCCCTGAATTACACATCCCTGTACAATCATGGTGATACATCATGCATGTTTTGCTGTCTCACACATGAGCCATAGAGCTCTCTTAGAAACATTGAGTGGAAGCCTCTGTTCTTCTCAGGCCATGATCAGGTCTTTTCGATAGAAGCCTCCCACACACACTCGTCATTGTTCTCCCTAAAAGTCCTCGCCTGCGTTGAAGTATCTGTGTCATTGCCAAGCAGGCATCTCAGCGGATCAGCCCCCACACTCACCTTGCAACATTTCAAAGAGAGACCAAAGGGAGGCTGAGCGAACATGGACATGTGTAGGCGGCCGTGTAACCAAGGGGGACGTTGAGAGGGCGGAGGTAACCAATGGCTGGTTTTTTGTTTTGTTTTGAGGGTCTTTTTAAGGTTCATTGTCACATTTTACTGAAATTAAAAGATCTGATATGAATCTTGTTCTTGCTTTGATTGCAGATTATGTTTTACTAGTCGCTCTATTTTTTGTTTTTTCTGCAGCAGCTGGCCTCATGACACCTCTCAAAAATATCTGATGATAGCGAAAGATGCTGTTAAAGACGTGTTAGTCAAGTGTTAAAAACAGAGCTGGAGAGTGCAGCGATATCATGCTTTTCGCAGTATGTTGGGAACCAGCAGCTGGCAAACACGTAGTGATTGTGAACGCAGCACCGCGCTAACAAAGTACAGGTGCTTTTTATTCATATTCACTGAGAACAAAGGGGGTTCGAGCTTAATTAAACCAACCAGACCCAAATAAAGGTGTGTTAGCCTTGCAGCCGTTGCTCTTATGCCATCTGTTGACAGAGTTGTCAACATCGCGTTTCAAGATTAAACCCTGTAAGATCCACTTGATGACTCTGAAATACAGTTGAAGCAAATTCAAGTACCTGCTGTTTTATTAAAGAAGAAGAGGTGAAGGTAAATAGCAACCATTTTCTAGCTATTACTTAAATGTAGAGCAGAGGTGTTGAACTCATTTTAGTTCATGGGCACATACCTAATTTGATCTCAAGTGGGCCAGATGAGAATATGAATAATTTGATCTGAATATCTTCCTTTTTAATGAACCATCTACTCAGAAAACAAAAGATGATCAGCCTGAGATTTTTTGCCACACTCTTCGTTTCAAATATAGTTGCACACACTAGAATCCATGTTCCCACTGGCCTTCTTCGGATTCTTACACTACTCAGAATAGTGTAAGAATCTCACCAACCCAGATCTCCTCCAGTGCATCGGTGACCTTCACTTCATTTCCTAAGATTGCTTCGCTTTCTCTCTCAAACAAAGTAAAGGAAACACTCACTAATCACGGCTTCTTTGGGGTTCTGCCCAGCCTGGACACTGCCTACTGATCCCCACTTTCCTCTTTCCTTACTCCATCCACCATTATCCTTCAATAAAGGTTGTTTAATTTAATTGAGGATGTGGACCCCGCTAGTGGAAAAGGCCGCACAATTCAAACTTCAGGGACCGTTGAAAAGAACAGTCCAGACACTCACCCTGTTTAGGTGAACTTACCCAGAGCTTGGTGCTAAGTCCTTCAGGATACTCTTTAGGGTCACTGTCTTTAAACTACAAGCAAAATATCTGCATGTTTAAACCTTCAAATAACCCATGCAATGTATGCAGGACTTCCACAGCTATTTTGAAGACTTTGTTCCCATTTTTTAAAGTATAAAAATCCAGTACAAACATGGAGGGCATTAATTTAAAACCCCTGACAAACAATCACTGCAGATGGGATGTGACAAACAGTGAGTAGTTGTTAGCTTACAAGCTCAATATAAGTTTTTAATAAACAACAGAACATTTATTATCGATGTTCAGTTAGCAGCCAAAAACCTTTCTGTTATCAGCCACTCACTCCTGTTAGCGTATCTACCTAACCACTGTTATCAGCAGCACTCACCCCATTATAAACAAAACAAAAAAATCTATTATATAATTGGTCAGAGATACTTTATGCAATCAGATGCCCTGTTATTTCACTATATAACAGTTGTATTTCAGGACAGAGCCCTGTAATCAGTGACACTGGCCCTGTTTTTTATTTTTACTATCCCCCAAAAGGCAGACCTTCTTTGCTATTCCCTCAAATCTCTCCTTACTTTGAACAGCAACCCATCCCAATACTTCTGGCAAGCTAGTGCCATAATAAGATCCCTCACTGGCTACTTTTGGTGAACGCCACCAGTTGTAATCCTGGCTGAGCCCAAGCACTGTAGTAGTCAGCAGGTATTTTTTCCCCTAGTTTATTTTTCCAAGAACGTTTCAAACACCCCGTCGTCTCACTCACAGACTCTACCTCTGTGCCGAACCAATGGCATATTGGGTTCTTGCTACCAATCAGCTCAGCCTGCTGAGTGACGGTTGCTCTGATGTTAATTGTCCCAGCTGGTTGCGGCGCTACTGGCCAAACTAGCTGGCCACCATGGGGCGTGCCGCTGCCTGAGCTTTCATTGTTCTCTGCTTCATTTCCTTAGTGGCAGATTTAGTGGTTTTAAAATAAAAGTAGATTTTAGTCTTAGGGCCCTTGCAGGCATACTGCGTAAGGCTGTGCCTTACTGCTCTCTCTCCCTGACTCAGGTGCTACCCTCTTTTTCTCCTTAGGAGCCAACTCCAATCACTCATCAGCACTGGAGTTCAGAAGCTGGGGAACAGTGCTAAAGTAGCAAGTGCTATTTGGACAGTCTGGCAGTATGTGTTAGCTGCTAGTGAGTAGTTATTTACTCTGACTAATTCCTTATACAGTTTCTTATTTTTGATGATGTGTTTTTGTTCTTGTCAGAAATAGGAGCGTAGCCTTCTGCTTTTTTATTCTCTCACACCTATTGTCTAACCCAGTTTAAAAGCAGTATGCTGGTTTAATGACAGGTCATTGTTGGGGTTATTGTTGACTTGTTGACTGCTTTCGGTCAGTTTTCTGCCAACTGACTGGTTTGTATTAGATATATAAATCTTCTAATAAAGAAAAACAAATTGCATTTCAATCTCAGAAAATCCAGAGCGACTTTTTGTGCTCATTTCCAGCTCCACGTTTTTATTCTTGGACTAACATCACTTTGCATCTCAGTTCAGGATGATCTTTATCTTATACTGGGCCTTAGTGCAGCCACTCATTTTATATATGGTTTGAAGGAATTAACCTTTAGCTTCCTTTCCTTTTCCTTTGAGCTACCTTACGTCTGATTATTACTTAGAAACTGCAGGTGAGTTGGGCTTCTGTGCTCACAGCCAGAGCGGTGTGCCTGAGATGACCATATTAGGGGTATCTGCTCTCACTGCACCCCCATGCAGAGCTGAGAGTAGTCTGAAACAGAGGATTACTTAAAACAATGCCCCTTTTTTAATATAAGTGGCAGTATACAATTAATATATATATACATATATATATATATATATGTATATAATGTTACAATGGTGAATGCTCTACAGAAGATACCACTTCTATCTCTGCCTGTAAATAGCAGTTTCCAGTTTACTCTTCCATGCAGTCTGTGCCATTTCGTATTCGGTTTAATGTGAATGTATCATAGAAGTGCTTAAACATAGTCTTTATCCTCTTGAAACATCAGACAGGTTAAATGTATTTAGAGTCAACACTCACTTTATTAGTTACACCTCACTTCGAACTGCGTCGCTTCTTTGCGGCTTATGTTCAGCAAGCTTTTGCTTCTGTATTTGCATGGTAGCATTTGACGGTTGCTGAGGATTTGTGGGAAACGTCCTCCTCTTGCAAACCTTTTCTACAACATCGCAAAGGATCGCGATCTAGTGACTGCGGAGGCAACTTGAGCATTATGAACTAATAACTATGTTGTGTTTAAGAAACTAATCTGAGCTTTCTGACATGAGTTGTCTTACTGAGCTAGACAATGGTGCACAATGATCAAAAGGAGAAAGCCGTAGTCTTAGGCTGTGGCAGCTGGATTTAAAGCAGCTTTGATTGCTGGCTGGATCAATTTGTGAATTTCTTGTTGTTAATCAGAAACTCTGACCCTGCTCTTTCCCTTTACCCTGTTCTGGCGGAAAGCAAGATTTAAGACACCAGCTTGGATCTTTCAAGTCTCCTGACATCTAATTTTGGTGAGCCTGTGCATACTGTAGCCCCAGTTTCCTATTTTTAGGTGACTGGACAGGCACCCAGTGTCGTCTTACTGCTGTAGGCCATCTGTTTCAAGGTTTTTTGTGTTGTGTGTTCAGAGTTGCTTTTCCTGTGGTCCACGCTTGTAGCAAGTGGTTATGTGAGCTACCGTTTCCTTTCAATCAGCTCAAACTAGCCTGGTCGTTCTTTACTGACCTCTGCCACGAACATGGTGTTTCTGCCACCCACTAGATGTTTTCTTTTTTTCCTTTTTTCTTTAGGGCCATTCTCTGCAACCCCCTGGGATGATTGTGTGTGTGAAAATCCTGTCTTGCTCGGTTTGGATGTCTGCAGGACCCCAAAGTTAAATGCTTTGGGTTTCTGCCACACGATTGACCGATAAGATATTTGATTCAACTTGCAGTTGAACAGAGTGAGACACTCAAAATGAAGTCTCAGCTTCAGTTAAGAAACTCGTCTAACGGCACTGAGAATGATATTAAAAGAAAAGAAAAGAAAAGTACATTTGATAGCTTTTGGACTGAAATGAAAGCTCCACTGTTTGCAAACTGAGATAAAATATTCACCCACATTTAAAGCCTCATTGCCTCTTGGTTCCAGTTGTCAGGCAACAGATTGCATCTTAACTGCAAGTTATTTATTCCACAAGAATGATACTTGGTGTATTTGATGGCTGGATGATTTTGTTTAGATGACTGTACTTTATTACCAGAAAAAAAAGGTGGTTGTCACTACTGTCAGTCTCAATAGTCGCAGTAGTAAAGTAGATTTTAAAACAGTGAAGCCAGACTTGTGAAAACTCAAAAAACACAGAGATAGAAATAATCAATCCTGCCCTTCCAACTACACTCAGAGTTAAGAAAAAGAAGAGAATCAGTAGATAATAGATTTCTCTTATCAGGATGCGATAGTGAAGCAGATCAACTGCTTAAATAATCCCAAAGTAATGAAACAGGTTCCTTTCTTCTTACTCGCACCCAAATAAGGCTTAAAGTGGCAAAATTTAGTTACTCCGTCAGACAATGACAAATACCGAGAAGACACTTTGCATCTGTAATTTAATTGAAGTGCAAACTGCCTACCTGCCTTTATAAACCCAATTTTATACATTTTCTAAAAAGATAACTTGGAAATCTTTGCTAAAGCTTTCTTTCTGTCGTGTTTTTAAAGATTGCATTAGAGTGAATTGGCACCAAGTTCTGTTTTCAGCTCTTTCAGTTTAAGAGATGAATGTCATTAAAGGCAATACTGAAGGCTTACACTGAGATTTTTTCAGTTACATCGAAACCTTTAACAGCCTGTCTGTCAGAACCAGCGCAGTGCCCTTATATGAAACAGCACTGTAAATGGAAAATGTGAGTATAATAAGCAGTGACTGTGGCAAAGAACGAAAATAAGGCCGTCAATCTTTTCTGTGGAGTGGTTTTCTTTAGTATGCCATTATCCTCATGGAGTGCTTTGGTGACAGAGCCAAATTACAACCTGCACTGTGAGAGCAGACAATAAATAGTTCCCATCAGGATACAACACATCACCAGAAAAACAAAGATGTGCACACACACTAACAATCACTTATGTAGTAAAACAAACATTCCTGTTTGAAATTATGCCTATCAAACCAGTTTTTTATTCAGGGATCCACTAATTGTGAAATTCTAGGTTGTTAATTGGCAGATACCACTTTTTTCTGTTTATGTATTTCGCTTTTGTTCGGGTTTATTTTCCCTTTGTTCCAGACAATTCAGTAATCCTGATTATCAAAAGGAACACTTTTGAAATATTTAATTTGTTTATCACAGCATCTTTGAACATTTCTCTTTGTATTGTCAAATCGGCTTTGCACAAACTCTGGCCATTCAGTATTGTCAAATATTCCAGTATATAAGTCTGATATTGTCTGATACAGATGTTCAGCAGAATAGTGGTACAACTCAAATAAATTGGACAGAAAAGCCATGTTAAACAATCAAGACACATTTCATTACTTTTCTTACACATTTTATTCTTCGTTATAAATGAATACAACATAATGAATGTTTCTTCTGCCTTCGCTCACTCTCTCCAAGTCCTTTGTCCTGTACCCCTCCCCGAGCCTGGTTTGGCGGGAGGTTTCTTTCTATTAAAAGGGAGTTTTTTCTTCCCACTGTCACTAAGTGATTGGTCAAAGGGGGTCGTCTGATTGTTGGGGATTTTTACCTTACAACATAAAGTACTTTGAGGTAACTATTCCTGTGATTTGGAGCTATATAGATAAAACTGAGCCGTTGCCATTCAGCTGATACATTAGTGCATGCTTAGTTAAAACATTTTTATTAAGGCTGAAAAAAAAACAAAAACTCTAGAAAGGCAAGTCTCTGCTTTAGTGCTTGGTGGTTACAGTGTCCCAGCTTTTGACAGCATTGGTAATGAACATGAACGTGAAATCCTTTGGATTAAGATTGAAACCTAAACCATAATTATATCTATAAATATCTGTAAGTCATCATAAAGAATATGATGAGGAAGGCATGTTTGTTTTTTTGTTCTTGTTGTGTGTCTTTGTATATTATGTGCAGTTGAATTTTTGCAACTCCCATTTTAAATGTTATTTAGACGAGCAAAAAGAGTGGCAGGCTCAGCACTTCGATGTTATTGTGGTATTGATAATATCATAGAGTCTTTAGTGTCTTAGTAATACATGTGCCAGCTGTTGTTCTTTGGCGGTGAGTGAGGTGATGATTAACATGTTCAGAAGTTACACAGTACATGTGCAAGTACATGGATTTGCACACACACAAAGCTGCAGTTAACCTTAGAGACACAGCGCTGCCTTCTGACCGTTCACAAAAGACCTGTGTGTAAAGTAAATACACCTGTTGTGTACAAAGAGCTTGGTGTAAGATTGAACTCGTAGCACATTTTCAGTTTTCCTGTGAAAGCACAGTTTCTGATGGAGCCAGCAGAGCTGAGATTCACAGTCTGTACCGCATGAGAGTAATAAATAATAATTTTATCTTCGCTCTGTGATGTTAATCTGGGGTTTAAGCAATGACTGAGTGGCTTTGTTCTGAATTCAGACTGCTGGCCAATTCATCCTGGACCCCAGCTGATGTTTACTCAGGCTGAGCCAGCAGCTGCTCACACGATCTGCGTCAACTCAGTCATCTGACAAGGCGTGCACGCTGCCTCTGACATGCATCTGTCAAAGCAGCAAAAGAAAAAAAAAAATCTAACTGATTCTGCTTCCTCTTTCTTTTTCTCCTCTTGTCCAGCATCTGCCTGGCTGCCCAGCATCGCCACAATGAATGAGAGTCGAAGGGAAGCACTGGCGGCGGCCGCCCCCGCGCCCACCACCGCCTCCTCCTCCACGGCTGGCTCCAACACCACCAACATGGCCGGCCCGGGCACAGGCGAGAAGGATGAAGCCTTCTCCAAGCTGAAGGACAAGTTCATGAATGAGCTGAACAAAATTCCATGTGAGTGTGTCTTTCTTTTCTCCGGTCTGGCAGTGGGACAACTTGAGAGCTAAAGCATCAAGTGTATTTTGTGTTGTTTTATTTAATATATCTCTGCTTTCTGGTATTAATTATACAGAATTACCCATTTTAAAACAGTCTTAGCCCTTATAAGATGCTTTTATAAGGTGTTATTGGTGATAAATGCTACATTGTTTGGGGTTTCTTGGAAACTTTCTGATGTCATACATCAGAATGTGATTTTAATACGAACCTTAAACTTCTGATTATGTACGAGGAGTTTGCAGACATGCAAAAGTGCCATTTGTGTCATATAACAATAAATATAAACTTTATTTATATAGCAACTTCCAAAATCAGAGTTACAGTGTTTCACAACACAAGATAGGAAACAAACAGCCAATAAAACACTTAAAAAGAGATTAAAATGAAATAAAATGAGCTATAGGAACAGTGGCAGCTTAAGGAGATTAAAGTGAGGGATGTTTGAAATTTAAAATGGAAAACAGCAAATATATATTTAATATGTATTTAACTTAAATAAAAATGATCACGAAAAAATGATAACATAGAAATAACTCAAAGTAGAGGGACAGAAAAGGACTAATTGTAAAAATATGTAAATAGTATTCACATGGCAATTTTTTTACTCAAGTTAAACATTCAAAGAGCATTCTTACTACAAGCCTCATTCACTCATTTACACATATTCATATAAGTGCTTTTTTCCCCTTTTCAACCTAATATTCATTCACTCACACTGTGATGGACGCATCAGGGGCATCTCAGGGTTAAGCATCTTCCTCAAGGACACTTCAACATGTTGTATGGAGGAGCCAGTCATCGAACTCGCAACCTTTCAGTTGATAGACAGCCCACTCTACCCTCTTGAGCCACAACCGTCCCCATGTCTTTAAGATGGACTTGAAAGATGACAGCAAGCTCACCAAAATATACATGCACTTATCTTTAAAAGAGGTAAACGTTCTTTTGTATAAAATTATGGATCAAAGTCTCCAAGATTGAGCAACTGAATTGACCTGCTTATTCAGGCTGAAGTCGTTATCACAAATGATGCTGGGTTTTCTTTTGTTTGTTTTTTTAAATATTGACCCAACATTAAAGAAGAGGACCTCGGGTCTGTTGTAGTGAGTCTGATAAATGCATCAGGCCACATAACGATTATGGCCATCTTATCCACATTTATCTGCAGGAAGTTCTGTGGCACCAACCATTTAAAATCTTGGATTCAGTCGTTCAGTGCATTAAGTTCAGGACTGTCAAAGAGATCTTTCTGTCATCCACATACGAGTGAAAACTCACAGTATGCCTGTGGATGTCAAGCTTCAGGGCTAACATGTACAAACAGAACAGAAGAGGTCTAAGGACAGACCCCTGAGGTACTCCAGAGGTCATCTTCATAGATTACTATTACATGCCAGTGACAACACTAAAACACCTACCTGTAAGTAAGAATAAAACTTAACTAGAAAAGCCTGAAAACCCACCACTATAAAACAAGTGTAAGGTTGCAAGTACAACCTTACTTTAGTTTGCATTTCGTACAACATGGTAGATCATTTCAGCAATTCTGTCATAAGTAATAAAAGGATGTCCAAAAAAACAAAAGAAATGTTGTAAACGGGCTTCCACCTGTTGGAAATTCCAGCAGATGTTCATTAAGGACATCAAGCAGATGGTCGCACCTCATGACGTTGCAACCGTCAGTGAAAGTTTCCATTTTTGGAAATATTTTTCAACCATAACACAAGATTTTAAATGGGCAATTAAACAACCGTCATTCAGCAAAAAATGAAGTTCTGTGTTGTTACACTAAATATATCTTCTTAAAGCACTGGATTTTATGGATAGATTACTCAAATACTCCTACTGTTAGGATTACTTACTCCTACATGCGATGTGAAATTTCTGTCAGAAATGACAGATGCCATGAGAAGTAACAAATTGTCCTAACGGAAATCTGTATCGATAAAATAGTATAAAATTTTTTCGTAAAAAACACAATAAGTTAAATTCTGTTTTCGCAGTTAGTACCTATAATGACTTTTATTATTTAAAGTACAAACATCTGAGTGCATTTAGTAAGACTGTGCTGTAAGCATGACTAAAAAGTGATTCAGCAGTGGTTGTGAGTGAGCATTTGCTGGTGACGCACAAAAAGCAGCCAGTGTCACCGATGACCTTTGACGACAGCTTCAAGTGAACCAGGCGGCCTGATTATCTACTTATTCATTTGTTTTTGTGGCGCTTCTGAGTCAAAGTAGTAACAACAGCATTTAACATTTAACACTGAATTGCCCAAAAAGAAGAAAGGCGTACTCAAATTTGAAGAGCGGAATAAACATCTGGCAACAATAACTCAAGTGTTTGACACGATGTATCACCAAATTATCCACAGCAGCCTTTATTATTTGCGGTTAGAGTTTCTGCTTTTCTGCCTCGGTAGAGCATTCAGTCAGAACTCTCTATTTTCTTAGATATAATACCTCCTCCTCTTCTTCTTTTATCACCAAATCTCTTCTTTCACATTTAAATGTGTTTTCGTTTTTTCCTGGAAAATTTTGGAGCATAAAGTTTGTGGGAAAACAGTTATCATTGTGTTTCATTCGGGATAAAGTACTGCCTGGAGATCTGATTGTGTTTGCATTCAGCAGAAATCTATATATAGACATATCCACGGGCTCACGTGGAAGTAATATCCTCAACAGGAAATGGCTTCTTTGGAAGAGAAGCCCTGTTTCATCACCAACGACACAAACGGGACTAGTCATATTCCCACATTGAGATTTAATAGTGCATGAAAAATTTCACCTTCTACGGAGGAACATTTATTTGTTAAAGGCAGCATATTTGTGTGAAAAAATAATAATAGCTATAATTTATATTCAAATATTTCTCATGGCTACAACTACAGAGATTTAGCTCCATGTGGGCTTAAATGAGACGCTGATGCAAAATGAAAACACATTTGTGGTGCGGTGGGTGAATGATTGGGATCAACGCTATTCAGCGTTGCGATTGGCTGAGGTTTATATCTCCCCTGGCTCGGCTTTAAACGTCTGTCACCGAAACCCACTGCAGTTCCAACACAACTGAAGCCTGACAGCTTCTTCATGTCTCATTAGGTTGTGGAGCAGATAACTCGTATTCATATCATTTTTAAATTTTGTACTTTGAAGAAGTAAATTATACCAACTTTGGTTTTTCTCAGGCAAAATGAAAGGTTCACCAAAATCAGACCGGGGTCTTACTGCTGTTTTTCTCACCTCATCCCCTCAGTCAAAAGCAGCGAGGGTTTTTTTCTCTCTCTGTGGAATATCGATACTGTCTGGAGAAAGCCGGCTTGCTGCGTGCTCAGCACAGCCTCAGTACTGTGGCTTCAGAAGATCTTCTTTGGGGATTATAGCCCAGTGTAAGACCTGCATGCTTTAAATAAAGGTGGTCACGTGGTAATAAAATCTGCATGGTCTCACTGGCCGAACATGTTGAATTCTCTGTGGCGACGATATTGTCTTGGCCCATCACTTTAAGCAAAATCTTTGTAAATGTTTGTGAATTTAAGCCATTTTTTTAAAGATATTTACAGCATGTTTTAAGATAATATTGTTTCAATTTATTATTACGCGATTAATCTGCTAACTCAGTAGTTTGTCTTCAGATTGGTTGTTTTGTTTGATCAGAAGAAGAAGAAGGAGCAATAAAATAAAATGTAAAATGTAAACCCAAGAAAAGATTCAAATCCTGCCACAATTTTTATTTTTCCTGCATAAACATACTAAATACCATGACAAATGAATAATAAAGTAGAGTGACAAACATCTGATTAAACTTTAACTGCTACTGGTATATTTGTAAGAGAATCAAGTAGCTTAATTACTTTTTCATCTTTTTTTATTATTAGCTGTTCAATTTACACTTAAATTCAATAAATGAAGAAGACATATGTATTATTTATCAATGCCTTTTTCAACTCCTATTGACAAGCCCCGCCCCCTTTCCCTTTCATCCTGACTGATGTGCAAGTATACCCATTCGTCAGGCCGCCACCACCACACAATTGACCTTTGTGTAAATGGCCAAAAGTTGGGTGTTGCTTAGTGCTCACACAGTGACAGCGTTATCCTGGATAAACCTCCGCCACGGCATTACTTGAGTAAATACATGACACTGAGTCGTTCAAAAACGATGTTGTTACTCGTGAGCAGTCCAAGCCTGGAGTAAATACACTCTCTGTTCTAAAGACGTCAGACACAAATCTAAGAACACACATGAATGTGAGGGTGTTAAAACTGACCGTGATAGCCCAGAGGGAGATTCTTATGTTGAGGAGAGGCTTAAAAATCTTGGCAATGAACGAGAAACATATTTTGGTATATTAATGCATCAGGGAATCGGAACTAGTAGAGGTAAACTGAATGTATAAAATGTCAGTTAGTTTTAAGTATTGATTGCTGCTCTTTATTAACAAACATTCGAAAAAGTTGGTACGTGCTATTTCTTAATAATGGTGGAATTTAATGTATTTGTAGTTTGTTTCAGTGAAATTTGTTAACAAATTGCTGGGTTTTGCAGAGTTGCACAGTTCAGACAGATGTTGATTTATTATAGCAGCAGAAGACAGTCAGAGTTCAGTCTCTGGGCTTTAAACATATCATCCCTGCAAATATCTGACATATAAATTGAGAAGTATTTTCCTGGAGCTTACAGGTGGATGGTGGGGGCATTGAAATACACACAGCAATGCTGCACAGAAGCAGCACTGACATGTCATATGAGACGTTAACGGTTTAAAAAAATCGCATTGATGATGTAGAAATCTGAAAATACTCGTGTTTTAAATATGATACACTTGGTATTACAGGGTTAAATGGACTGCCAACTTAAGAAGGCATTTACATGTGTAGTTATTACGATGCTATTATTAGATTTTGCTATTATTATTATTATTGCTCATGGCCAAGTGTAACTTTCACCTAAACAGTTCTCATGAACAGCAGAGGACTTCCCATTACTTATCATTCACAGTAACCCAGAATCGCTGTTTATGCATCTCCAAAGCACTAGCATCCATTAGAACTACCCTGGCTGCTTTGTGCTACACAAGATGATGTTTTTTGTAGATGTTTTCAGCAGCACATGATCAAATAATTGGGCAGTACTCCAGATGTGACAGAACAATCAGCTCACAACATCAGTCAGGGCAAAATGGGAACATGCAGGGCATTTTCTGGAAAGAGAAAATGTTTTTTGCCATTTTGGAGGCGATGTAATCAGCATGGTCAGACCAATGAGTCAAAGCTACCACACAGTAATTTAATTTTACTAACCTCTTCAGTTTAAAACTTATATGTCTAGGTGCAGTGCAGCACTATTAACCAGAACACATGTGTACTGTCAATTGAAGGTACTTTGAGTAACTTTAAGAAAACTAGAATCCATTGAGTAGCTTTGCTGTAGTTTAACTTCCTCCAGTGCAAATAACTCATAGATTGCAAAGTTTTCCTTTTAAAGTACTTTCCCCAGTCCTTTTGCACAAACAGCCATCTCAGCTAGAGTTTTTCCAAATAATCGAGCCTTCACATCCTCATAAATATGAGCACACACGTCCAAACACACATTAAACCACACTCCGACTTCTGATTGAACACAGCAGCTGCCTCCAAGGAACCCAGTGCATTGAATTTCTGAGTAACTTTTCTAAACACCCAAGCCTCTACTTCCTGATAACAATTAACCTCTGAACACAGAGGCTGTTTGATCCATGGCTGCTGGCTCCACCAGCCATTAGTCCAAATAACACAGACAGGCGACTGACATTTCAGGAAAATTAATAATAAAGATCATATTTTTTCTTTTCTTTTATTCTGCTTTTAGACAGTCGACAGCACAAATATGTTTACAATGCTGACAAACAAAGATGGTCGGATTTAATTAGAACACATTTTAATTTCATCTAAAAAAAACACATATAATATTTTAGTGTGTTCATTTTTCAGTAAAAAAAAAACTTAAAGTGACTAATGCTGTAAATAGGCACTGTGTAAATACAACTGTGTTGAACTTGAGCTGACTCTTTGACTAAAAGCCTTCTGTGATAGCACGACTTTGTCTCTATGTTTGAGCCTGATAGAGAAAAGTCTCATAAAGCTCATGGCTGCAGCTAAAAGACTACAAGACTGAAATACATGGTGCTGTAATCTGATACGAGGCTAAAGAAAATGTTTTAAACTGTCTCAACTTCTTTGACTCTGTGGCAGCTCACATTCAACAGACAGCAGAGTTTATTAAAGGGGATTACGGTGGTGGATCAACGGAGCTATTCATCTCTGCCTCCCTGCTGCTCTGGCAACAAGCCTCGCTGCCTACTCTCTGCCCTCGCTTTACAAAAGTTTGCCCATCACGAGACACCATCAGGGGCTGGTCCAACCACAACCTGATCAGTGCTCAACCACCAGCAGCCTCTTTTTCTGAGAACATCAGCTCTCTGCGAAACAGATCCTCTGTATTCTCACATATGAACATATCTGGGAAAGTTTCTGCATCATTACCCCGAGAGATCAAGGTAGTGATGAGGGCGACATTTAGAGATCAAATGTATTTTATGAGTCTCTGTGCTGAAGCTTTGTTGCTATGAAAGGCAATTAAACATTCACTGTTGTGCTGAACAAAAACCCTCACTGAAATGGTGATTTTTATTTTAGTAGCACTCAGTAACCACAGCTCCAATGCCTTTTTGATGAGAATATAATACAGAATTAATAGCATTGGACATTTTGTCAAAGTTACTGAATCCTAACAAAATCTGAACTGATGAGGTATCACATCAAGACCACCTGTCTAATATTGTGTTGGTCTTTCTTTTGCTGCCAAAGCAGTCCTGACCCGTAAAGGCTCCAGACAGTTGAAGTTGTGCTGTGGTATCTGGCACCAAGATGTTAGCAACAGATGCTTTAAGTCCTGTAAGTTGTGAGGTGAGGCCTCCATAGACCAAACGTGTTTGTCCAGCACATCCCACAGATGCTTGATTGGATTGAGATCTTTGGTGCCCAAGTCAACACCTCAAACTCCTTGTTGTGCTTCTCAAACAATTCCTGAACCATTTTGCTTTGTGGCAGGGCACAAAGAACACCCCACCCATCAGGGAATAACCTTTCCATGAAAGGGTGTCCGTGGTCTGTGAAACGGCTTAGGTAGGTGGTACACGTCAAAGTAACATCCACGTGGATGGAAGGACCCAAGGTTTCCCAGCAAAATATTGCCCAAAGTGTCATACCGCCTCTGCTGGCTTGACGTCTTCCCATAGTGCATCCTGGTGCCAGGTGTTCACCAGGAAAACAGGGCACATGCACCCTGCAATCCACATGATGTTAAAGAAAATGTGATTCATCACCACCTTCATCACATCAAAAGCAGCGAGCACGTCTTCCCTCTTGTTCTGATTGTACCTGATTTCATCTGTTTTTCCCTCAAATGGTGAAACAGGTTTGTTTTTTCACCTTAGGCAGGAACTGTTTTCTTGCCTGTTTAGCAAAGTAGCTCCTGTTTTACTAAATCATTATGTAAGCTGATATGCGACTCTCACTCTCAGACATGCCTGGGCTTATCTTGTTATTGTGTGTGCTGGCGAATGTAAGCATATGGCTTCACTATATCTTTGATATCAGGATATCTGCTGACAATATGACAACCTTCAAAAATAGTTTCATAAGATACCTGAGGGACCAATCCTGCCAACTGGTGGGATTCAGCTTGTTCTGGGGTTTGGCAGAAATGAGCAAAGCCAAAGACGTCTAGAGTCATCAAATAATTCTGAAGAGTAAACAATGATAGTCTGGCACCCATCAATGCTTGTTTTATGTTGGTGGATCAGAATTTTCTTGTAGAAAACTGAATAAAAGGCAGGAAAGAAAAGCATTTCCTAATTTGACCAAATTACAAAGATGTAGACTTGCTGATTTTAAATTAAATCGCATATAAAGGTACTCTGAGTGCAGGGTTCATTTTAATCAGCTCCCACCTATTGCATAGGGAGTCATTGTTGCAGAACGCTGGATGATGCTCCCTGCTGCAGATGTATTGTTTCCTTAAACGAGCCACAGCGGGGAAAAGGGCATGGACTCGTAGGCATAACAAGATATAATACCAAGGTTAATTGACCAACAGGGTTCTGTCTTATTGGATCAGTGTGGCTATAACCCAGATGCAGTATAAAACTTGCATACACACCCCACCCTTTTAAATCTATCGGTCCAGCTCTGTCCATTTGTGAAGCTTCTCTCTCTAATGTAAAGTGCTTTGTATTTCCAAGGAGCAAAGAGATGAATTCAACAGAAGCCCTTTTAATTATAGAATGAGTCAGAACAGAGACATCATAGCATACATCTTTACTACAGCAAAGGAAACGTGAGGGTGAATGAACTTTCAATGCAAAAAGTTGTATGACAGAAATTCTCACCATCATTTAGATCAATTCCATTAGGTACATAATAGCTGCTATTGCAGGTACAGTACTGTACACTTGTGCCCATGTGTTTATGAGCCATCTCTCTTCAACTTTGTTCAACTTTTTAGCTGCACCAGAGAAAAACTACAGACCGAGCCGGCCAGTAGCAACAGTCCCACTGTAAATTCTCCCAAAATTGCATAGTCTAATCTAATAAATGTATTTATATTCATGGATTTATTTTCTGTACGTACAGCAGATCATGTACATGAAGTTAAGATTTCAAAACCAAAGATGAGTGTAAACAAAATGTTGGTAATAATCCATGTATTAATGTATTGCATATATAAATGGCATCTATAATTTTAAAAACAAAACAAGTTGTAATAAATAATAATTCTTAATCATTTTTAATTATTCTCAAACTTTCATGGTCAGTGTCTGTAGTTTCTGTTCCTGTGTTTCAGATGTTTTTTCTTTTTCTTCTGTGCACCGCTGTGTGTCCTTGCTTGTATTTCTGTCTTCCAGTCTCATGTCAGTCTCTAGTCACTTCCTATTTTATTTTGTTAATTCATTTTTTTGTATGTCATTGGGTTCTTTGTTTCTCCGTGGAGAATCCACTGGATTAGTAACATTACTGGATTTTAACGTAGTATCTCTGATGAGGTTTTGTTCCCTCCTTTAGTTTAGTCTTCACAATATTATTATGGAAATTGACTGGATGCTCCATAATTTAACTGATTTAACATAATATAACTTCCCATCATTCTCATCTGCTCTGTGGATCTTGATGTAGACTCCAAAAAAATATTGCATATTTTTAGGTGATGTGGAGCACTTCTGGTTGAATCACAAGCACTGACTTGAGTGTTTACTTTGGCCTAATAGTTTCAACCTATACTTTGCCTCCTTACAGTTCCTCATACATACAAATAGCCCATAGTCTATAGACCCTACTTCCATAACCTGTGGGGTTCTGCAAGGTTCACTCCTAGGTCCTTTATTATTTTCTTTCTACATTCTCCCTTCACTTGATCTTTTAATAACATTTCTTATCATTTTTATGCCGATGATGATTGACTGTATAATAGTTTTAGACCTCACCATCTGTCCAACCTAGATGACTGTTTATCCCAAATTATTAACAATCTCTCCCATAATTATCTTGCGTAAAATTCCAACAAGACTGAGGTGATGATTATAGCTCCTCCTGAACTACATCCAAATATCAGCTAAACGTTTGCTTCCCTCTGTTCATCTGTTACACAAAGCATTCTTAATCTTGCTGTAATATTTGATTCTTTTCTGGGCTTTGACTCTCATCAAAAATATATTTTACATTTCTGTTTCTTTTTAACAAAGCTTTTGTTGAGATGCTTGATGATAGTTTTGTATTGCTATTGACTGCATTTTAATTTTCTATTATGTTTTGTTGTGATTACTGCTCATTTTTATTTTGATTGTGCAGTGGTTTGAAACTACACGTCTGTGAAAAGTGCTTTTTAAATACTGATTTGTTATTTGTCTGCCTTTGTTTCTCTCCCCTGTTTTTCTCGCTGTTTTGGTGTTTTTTATTTTTTTGATTTTGAACAACTTCTTTAGTTTGATGTGCTTTTGTGTCACTTTCAAAACGTACATTTACTTTTTGTAGCCATGGCTCTGACATGACTAGCATTATTGAAACACCACATTAAAGGAGATCCTGTGCCTTGAATGCACAGGCAGCATAGACAAAAATTATTTAAGAATCAGTCCATTAACCTTTAATTGTCCTCATTTGTAGACTGACTACAATGGTTTTGCATAATTCAAAAATCACACACTGGACGGTACAGTCCCTCAGTTCATATGCAAACTGCTTCTTCTGCTCCTTTCAGTCACTTTTCTTCTAACTGGCTGTCCTTCATAAGCAACAGGTTTGAACAGAAGGTGGGTGGGGCTTCTGTGCCAGTGTGACCAAACTGAGGACATTAATTTTTAACCGATATCATACGGCGCCTGTCTGGAACTTTTGACTTACAGGAATTACTTGTGCATACGCTGACATTTACATTTGAAACTGGCCATGTTTACAGTATATGCAAAAGCATATGAAAGAAAATAAGAGAAAGCACTTAAGCCCTAAAACATACAGTTAGGATGCATTAGCTAAAGGCATTTACAGAAAGTTGATATGCATTTTTCTTTTCTCATGAGGCTCTATTGATGCTATTCACTGTAGCAAACCACCACATACTGTCAGAATGACTCACAGTCCTGCAGTATTTTATACTCCTTTCTATGGAGTCAGTTTTAGAACACCTACAGTGTGTGTAAATGTCAGCCAGTGAAGCATTAGTTTTTCCCTTTATGTTGAGGTTATTGCTCTTTGACTTCGTTTCACTGCGAAAAAATGATCTCTAATAATATCTTCTTAAAACCCAGCATGGTAATGTGTCAGAGAAATCATCAGAATATTTTGAGTTCAAGTTTTGTACCAGATTATGTTTCACTATTCTACCAGGATGTAGATCTGTCACTCAGAGCCCTTTGATAGGATTAAACAAAGTTTAAAAAATGTAACAAAATTTACAATCTGCACATCTTCATTTTCATCTCATTAATGATTAGAGAGGTGAAGGCAGATGTACAAAGCTGAACTACATGACTCAGTGTCTAAAGTACTTTGAAGGTGTCTCACTGTTTAGGGCTCTGCTTTACCGGCATGCTGTTCTGTTGACGGAGCTGAAAAGTGATTTCAGCCTTGAGGAACAGCAAACATGGATCTCATCATGCGCAACCCACCCATTAGAGAAACTCCATTTTCCATGCCATGTCGCATGGCGGAACGAGAGATAAGTGTTGGGAGTTGAAGTGTTGAAGTGCGTGTGCTGGCAACACTCCCTCTTGTTCTCTCCCTTTCACTTTCTCGCTCTATTTCTCTCTCGAGAAAAGACACTCACACAATGTAGTTAATTAGGAAATGCTTTTATTGCTTTCTGGGACTCAGGTTCCTTTAATTAAGGAACACAGAAGTGCCTTTCACTGGAAGACGCATGCTTGATGAATAAGATAAGGGCTGGTTTCATGCGTTGATTGGACTGTTAGCGCCTAAATGACATTCCATCAGGCATTTTGAGTGTCGATGAAATGCCAGAATGACAGTAAGCATTTGGAATTGGGGGAAAAAAAGATTTTACTCTGTATATATTCCGAATTTTTGCTTCCGTTTGGGGAAAAATCCACATTTTTAGTTTTAGTGATTGTTATCGTTGTGATCTGCCAGCTTGTAATACAGACTTGTCACATCTCTGACACTTCCATTACAATACTGTCTCCTTAGCTTACCTCCTGTTTGCATTTATACGTGGAAGCTAGAAGTACCTGTTTGGATGCTAAAAAATGCCACTATATATTCTCATAAGCTTCTAGCAAACTACAGAGCAGGGGTGGGAAACTCCAGGTCTCAAGGGCCGGTGTCCTGCAGGTTTTACATATCACCCTGGGTCAACACAGCTGAATCAAATGATTAGTTCATTACCAAGCGTCTGGAGAACTTCGAGAAATGTTGAGGTGGTAATTTAGCCATTTGAATCAGCTGTGTTGGATCAAGGACACATCTAAAACCTGCAGGACACCGGCCCTTGAGGCCTGGAGTTCCCACACTCCTGCTATAAAGGTACAACTTACAGTACTGTGAAAAAGATGAGTTTAATTTCTTTATATTTTGCTTAAAAAAGGGGGAAATAGGTGCAGTGATTTATTGAAACATCTGCAAATATACATAGAAATACAGTATATAAGGCAAACAGTGAGTTTGTACAATTCTAACCAGTTTGGAAGTCAATATTTGGCATGATCACATTATAAAGGCTTCTCGAAAGACATTCAAAGCTCTTCTTGGGATGTTGGCTGCCTTTTTTGTCCTTTTTCTATTAAGATGATCCCACACTGCTTGGATAGCGTTGTTCCAGGGTCTGGGGAGACCAGTCCATGACTGATGGTGTTTTATTGTTTACTGATGATAGTTTGAAGCAGACATTTATCAGGATCTGTTGCCACTATTTTTCAGCCCAGTTCCAGTAATTTGGCATACCTTCTTCCAGTTTCTTGTCGACACAACACTGGTTCATCCCTTTAGTTAGGTGGCTTTTTTAAGCTTAACAATGATCTATGAATCATTTAAGGGTCTTAACAACCAAACAAAACAAACAAAAGCCTTTCTTCTGACAAAGGTAAAGTACAAGGAACTGAATGAAAACGAGAAATTCAGTCTGAACTTAAGAAAGCATGGAGAACTATTCCTCAAGACCACTTTTAAAAATTACAAGAAAGCCTGGCTCCTTGGAGGCAAAGTATTGCTCAAAACATTTGCACTGTACTGTATTTCTCTTGAGATTTAATCATGCAGCATATCATGAAACATAAATGCCGCTGGTCCAGCTTTTCCAATTAGGCAGTCATTACAAAGGTGTGTTTTGGAATAAATGTAATATGAATGTTAAATTTTTAGGGGTAAACAAATCATTTATTGAGGTGTAATTGGAGAATTATTAAACAGCGCTCACTAGATTAAAAATGCTACAATGTGCATTTTTTGTGCACTTTTTACCATTGAGTAGTGCCAAATGGCTGAAGTTAATTACACTTTAAGCCCTTAATATAGTACAGTTAAGAGAAAAGTGAAGGCAGGATGATTGCTGTGTGATTGGTATATACATACAAATGCTATGATCATTATACTAAGAAGATAAAGTAATCCCCTGACATGGTTAGGGTAAAGATAAAGGCTTGAGGGGTCGATTCAAACAATAATTCAGGCTGGGCTTTTAAACTCAAGGACAAGCAAGTGACCAGAATGTTAATTATGTAGGCTATCACCTATAAGGGATGATCAAATTATCACAGCCAAAAGCTTTAACTTCAATTTTATTATTGGGTCAAATTAGTCAAATTTTTGTAAATTACACTAATAACATTATAAGAAAGAGGAAAGTACCCTTAACTCTGCATAAGCAATACAAAACAGATAAATTGTTGGGATATTATATGCATATGCATATATAACGACATTCCGTTTGCAGTGGTTGTGGGTGCACCATTTAAACTCACTAGGAATACACCAGTCATTGCACCTACAAATATATAAAGAGAGAGGAGCAATAGAAATAAAGTAGACTTTTTAAACAGTGACTAAGATAGAGTGACTTCACACTTTCCAGCCAGAAAACTTCATGCACACGTTCACTGAAAGCAGTCATGAGCTGCAAGGATGTGGAACAGCCAAACAGTGTTTTAGCTCCTATTTTAGACTAACTCGTAACTTGCACTAATTTTCATTCTCTCCCTCCCGCTTTCATCATTCCTTTTTATCTCATCAACGTGTCTGATATTTCCTGCTTCACGTTACTTTCCTTACAGAGAGGAAGAGATGTCTTTAGCATGTGCACTCGTGTGGAGACCACAGTGAGAGAACACAGTCTGTGGCCAAGTGAGCTGCACGTGATGCGTGGATTCTGTGTGATCCATTGATTCTTCACAGCATGGCACAATGCTACCCCCCAGGTCACCGGGAAGTATCCCACTTCTCCCTGTCGGCCAGCCCACCCATGGTTACTGCCCATAGTTGCGTGTTGTGGACCGCTAAACTGGGTGTGGTTTTCAGAGTATGCTCTCTTCACGAGTGATGTGTAATTAATTCCTTTGAATCTTCTTGCTTCATAAATATAACAAAACTGACAAATTCCCAATAAAAAAAAACAGCCTTATGTGTCTAAGAAGTGAGAAAGCAAACACTTCCCGGCTTAAGAGTTTATTCTGTGCACAGTGTCAAGTTTGTAAAGGAAATACTCCTGGTTTTATTTGGCTCATTGTAAACGAGGCCTATCCAGTTTCACCTCCATTACCACGCTGCTCCAAGGCAAGGCCAAAGCTGTAGATCCCGAAGTTATTTTAGAGCATCACTCACTGTTTTTCCTTGGAGGAGAGTGCTTATTGATTTTGTCAAAAGAATCGATTTCTTTCCCTCCTCTCTCCCTTTCTCCCCCCTCCCCCTTGGACCTCAGCAAAGGAACCGCAGCTGAATGTTGGTGAGCAAAACCCCAGAGTGAGTTCGTAATACGCTTTTCTGTTTTGATGGGTCATTCTGGAGTTTTTCCAGATAAAGTCTTCATAGGGCTGGCTCATGTTTTCTATTAGTTTGTAGTATTTAAGAGAATGACAAGTATTGTATCTGTCTGGTGCCCCTCCCAATTCCTTTCTTATATTTGGTTGTATGGATGAGTTTTGTGACCTCTCTGCTCTCTCTTGGTGGCGTTGAACGCTTAAGCTGTGGAGAACAGCAGCAAGAACAGAACAGGCATCAGTGACAACAGATATGACTTAGGTCAGAGGTTAAGTGGGAGTGGGTTGCAAAGCAGCAGATGTGTAGCAACTGTATTTGTTATAAAGATGAGCCCATCTGCCCTGATTGCAGCTGAGCCTGGCTTTGTGGCTGGCCTGAATTAACACAGAAAATATGCTCCTTAAAAAGTTTGTTATTGCTCAGTGTTAAAATGAGGAGTGGGCTGCCAGGTGTTTGGTATCTGCTGAGTAGAGTCAAGGAGCAGTGATTGTGACAGCTGAACGGGGAAGTCTGTTGTGAGGCCTCTCATTATTTTCATTGCATCTGGGCTTTATGCTGTCCCTCCGGTGCTTAAAAACCGCCCACTTCTCCTTCCATCGTTACGTTTGTGTGGTGTACACTCTATCCCTGTGTGTCCGCACCAGGCAGCGCCAGCTGACTGCTGGCTATAGTTGAGATAGGTGTCACCGTGTTTGCAGCTGGCTGTCACTGTGCTGTTGAGCTGAGCGTCTGACAGTGTGACAGTGTTGATTGCTGCTTGTCCAATTTCTCCAGGCAGGCTTATAGTGCAGGCCAGTAGCATATGGTAGAAGGAAAAGTAACGACTCGTATGCCACCTCAGTGAAAGTGCATTTTGTTTTGTTTTTTTCATGTTAGGAACAGTTTTAATCATAACTGAACACAGTATCTGCAAGTGTGCTGTAGAGAAATCACATGTTCAAAGGAAGTTTTAAGGGCAGTAAGGACAAACTCGAAACTCTCAATTCCAAACTTTTAACTTGCATAAAGATCATTAGGTGACACTAAATTAATTAAGTTTCTGTTGTTGCTCCTGCTGTTTTTCTTTTGTTATTTTACTCAAATTCTGCTGCCACAATCAGATCTAGGCGATATTTAATCACTAATTAGTGATTAAACTAGTAACTGTTGCCAAGAAGTGCTTACGGAAGTGTGATGTAAAAGTATTATTTTAAATACTTTGCCCAGCATGAAACTTTCAAAATAATCTTGATGAACCATCCAGAAGCACCACTGAGGATCAGAGCTGCTCAAATGGTTGAAACTGACTCATAAACTTCATTAAATCTCAGTGATTAGATACAAAAAATAGCATTTTTTTGGTCTTTTGTCTTTCTTCTCCAAAACAGTGTTTTTACTTCACTACTTTTTTATGATGCATGTAATATATCATGCTGTTATTTTTGTTTTTGTCTAGTACTAACATTTGATCTGAACAGAACAGTGGTGGTTGCTGACTCAAAAACGTGGAAAATCATCATGTTTTTTACACTAATTGGCTACTTTTTGTTATGTTTTTGTATTTTTACACTAACAAGATGCGAAGCAGCATCAACTATATAAAAAATATGAAAAACAAAAGCAGCAAAATTGAGAATTATTCCTATTCAATGTGTTATTTCTATAGGGACATTTTAGGTAGCACGTTTACATAAACAGATGTTACAGTACAAGTTACCTGTGGGAGGATGAACAACTGCTTTAGCTTTACGGATCAGCTTCTGGTTTAAAGTTAATTTACTTCTTAAAACAATTAACACTAACACTGAGCTGGTATTGTTTTATTTAATTCAGCACAGATGCAGTAAATAAGACGTTCCTCTGGTGTGTCGTCAGCCCTTTTTGTGTCTCTAAATTACAATTAAGAATTTGATTCGGATAAACTTTCCTCAATCTCTCAATCTAATATCAGGATAAAAATCCCAAATTGTGCAAAAAAGAATCAAACAAGCAATGGCATATGTAATAAAATAAACTTTATTATTCCTGCTGGCACAAACATTAGGGTCAGTGGAACCATTGATGGACTATTATACTGTTTTCACGGTGGGATAGACTTGGAAAAAATAATAATATTGCATTTTTCTTTCATTCTTTCTTTTTCTTTTGAAAAGGTCAAAATTAGTCCATTGTAAATTTGACTTACAGGTGAAAAGTAAAATATTTAAATTAAAAAGGAAGACAGCCTGGTCCAAAAAGTTATTTTCCAACTTTTTATCTTAAAAATGTTCAGGTTTAATATAACCACTGAGATTAGGCTCAGGAGGTTTGCCTTTGAGGAGAGTTTCGGTCTAAACCTGCAGTCTTTCTGGGAAAATTTAAAAATAAACCTTAAATCCAAACACAAAAGATTAATTAAATTTTTAAAGGTAATATGAAAGCTTAGAGGATGAGAACAATGTGAAAGCAACCCCCCCCAGCCCCGTGAACCTGTTTGGTTTTACTGCATCAGTGGATTGTCATGGTCACACCTCTGCTAATGCCTCTCAGGCACACCCTGCCAATTCACCACAGCTCTCGCTCCAAAGCAAGTTCTGTGTTGCCGGTGATTACCGTGAAAGTGTCAGCTGTCTGAGAATCTTTTGTTTAAATGGCAAGTGGAAAATGCCAACATCTGTTACTTCCACTAAATTGGCTGAAGCCGTTCAGTCAGGTCCGATCTTTAGGAGTCTTGACACTTTTTGATGGACTTAGGTGCTGATCTGTTGTACCAACTCTGTAGTCACACACGCTTTTCCTGCTTTTATCTCACCTGTAATTTGGTACAATCTCTACTTTTCAGGTCTTTGGTTCAGAGTGTTCACTGAAATGTTTTTCACTTGCCTCCAAGATTCACTCCTAGTTCTGAACATCTCTTTGTTGTTTGTCCTTCTCACAGTGCCATCGTGGGCCATCGTCTCGATTGCCTTTGTGGCCATCATCCTGGTGTTAGCTTGCTGCTTCTGTGTCTGCAAAAAATGGATATTCAAGAAGAAAAACAAAAAGAAGGGCAAAGACAAGGGCAAAAATGCCATCAACATGAAGGACGTCATAGATGGGGCCAAAACCGAGGTAACGACTTTTTTAACTTTTGTTATTAAAATTCAGAAAAATTACCATCCCTACAATCCTAATTGAATAGGAAGCTTAATTTCAAAATATTTGATTCATAAATCCTGTTTGAAATGAATAAATCCAGTAATGTTTACTGTTTCATGTTTTTTGCTGTGTTTGAAATATTTTTGTTTGTTTTTTTCTTACAATTTTAGGAAATCTGATTCTGTATGATTACAAGTTAGTTCACCACCTCATTGATTCGTTAAGAGAACATTTTCAACTATATACATAGTTTCCACGTGACATCATAGTATCATAGTAATGCCCACCTGGATGGCAAAACAAGACTTTTTTCTCTGCTGTCTTCTAGCTGTTTCCACCCAAATATAAGTTGTTATTTTTTTTAATTGGATGCAGTTTGTGACTCAGTTTGTTTACAGTGGCTAGAAAAGCTAACAGTATAACACGGATTCCAACCACTTTTAATCCTTCTTGTCCAGCAGGTTGTGCCTTTTAAACATAGTATGCTAAATTTCCACTGATATATTTTAATTTTGAGCTCTACTACCATAGCTTGGCATGATTTACATTTATGAATAATCCTTCTTTAACCAATATTCACAGTCATGGATGTGTGTCTGACATCCCCTTCCTGTCTTTAGCACTATAGAGAGCTAAGAGTTGAAAAAAACTGTCTGAACGGAGGTCATAGGGATTACGTGTATATATTATGACATTGTTACTGTATATGAAAATTAGATCTTGTTAGTACTACCCTGGAATGGTAACTATAACAGAACAGTTTGCGCCCCTACATCAAAAACATAAACACGGCAGTCTAGGGAGAAGGACTCTCCTTATGATATATTTAAACCATTGCCACTGTTTTTAGCAACTATTTGTGGCTTGAAACTGATGGAAAATTGACATTTTTATGCTGCAGTTCTTTGGATTTTCCCGTGTTTTGCCATCCAGGACTGTGCAGGAGTCACGTGACTAATAACAGTGAATAGCTCTCAATAAGTTGCATTTTTTTGGTGCAAGAGTTGCTACAGTACCACATATATTTTCTGTGTGTTATGTGTTTATTGCAGCCAAAGAGTTGCATTCAGCCTTTTTTGTTTTTTACTAAAGGAAATTAAAGTCACTTAAGGAGGCTTCAGATTTAAGAGAACCTTTCAGTCTCTTTTGTTTCTCCTGCTTATAATTTTTGTGCTTTTCATTCATTCTTTGAATATTTTTTATGGTTTTGGTCATATGAGGACCTGCTCACTTGTTGAAGAGTGTGAGTAACGTTTGCTGTGTAATGAAGTGGTATCCACCCAGAGAAATGACGTCACCAAACGATACACAAATGGCGAAACTCATACTTTTCAACTGCACAGAATGAGGAAACGGTGACACGCTGACACCTGAAATGGAGTTAGCACACTAATTGCACCAGCAAAGCGTCGTTATACTGCCGTTCTCGGTGGAATCGTGCACACAGTGTGTTTAATTTGCTGCAACACCCTTGCTGTCGGACCCACGTAGACGGAAACCACTGACATTGTTTTCTTAGTTCATTTGACTGACTTCTTTTTTGAAAAAGAGCCAATTATAACTTAAATGTTAAAGAGTCTTTTCTTTTCTTGGATAATAGTGAAGAGCGGAAAACTTCATTAACCACCAAGGTCATCCAATCCGACGCAGCGCTGCAGCATGTTAGATTACAAGAGTTTTCATTAATGTCCAATAGTCTTCCCGTCTTTGCACCATCCAGCTTTTAAAATTATAATTTAAGAGGCTTTAATCAAAATAAAAGACATCAGTTATTGGACACCCTAATAGCTAATCTCTGAGATTGGTGAATCTGCCACTTCCGAGGCAGGCGGTCATTTCTCCTGGTGTGCCCAGACTCTGGTGTGTTAACTCCTGTGTGTGGTTGTTTTAATTTGTGTTTCTTCCTTCTATGTCCTCCTTATCTGTGTTGTGTCTGATGACTGTTCGGGATGGTCACTGGCGGTAGGTTCCTAATTGCTGTTGGATCTTCTTAAGCCTGCTGCTCTGACGTTTTTTTTATAGCCTCTTGAAAACAACTACTACTCCCATAGAACCAAATATATGTAACTATGCATACAGTACATGTATATCGACTGCATATATGTGTGTGCAAGCTGCATATGCACATATATATGTATGAAAGAAACACTAGGTGCGCATTGACAAGGTTGAACCACACTGATCCTCGTGCCAAGCTAAAGTCTCCTGCCTTTTGAATCTTTCATTTGCATTTCAAACGAGTGGTGGCAAGCAAACTAGAATGATTGAGAGGCTCTACAAGTAAAAGCTCTTTTGAAGCTTAGTGATGAAAAGGAAGCTTCACAGCATCTGCAACCACATCTGTCAACCCAGGTGTAGCAAAGTTGCATACAAGTTGGTTTAAAGGAAACACTTTCGTTAAATTAGGGAATATTATTTCCTCAATCATTTTACCCGCTTCTCTTTTTCTGTCTTTGAAAAAAGAAAGGAAATAAAAAAAGGCTCCAACTGGATTTGCTCACCAAAGACAGAGACCAGGTGGCTCAGTGGCAAATTTTAAAACCAATCAGTGTTGTTCAGCCTTTTGCTTTCACAACTTGACAAACTGGAGCAGGGAGGTACATTACAACCCCTTTAACCAACATCTACCCACCCACCGCTGGCATGATGCTTCTAGCTACCATCGGCGTAGGGGGTAACATTCAACCTTTAGGGCTATGATGACAATGCGACTGTATGTCTGAGGATGTAACCAAACTTTGGGAATGGGGACTCACATAAGAGCACTGTTTTGTACAACAGAGAATGCTCTGCATGCCTAGTGAAAGAGACTTCTTGGAAGGCAACTTTTGATGCTGAATGAATGACCTTGAGAACTAGTCTTTGCCTCTTCAATCGCATGTTGTTCTTATAACAAACTCCTCCACCCCCCCACACCCCCTTCACTATCACCAGAGCCACCACCTGCTATCCTCACCTCAGTGTCAGTCTAGGAAAGGGCAACTTCACTTCTCACTCTCTGCCACTTCGGACAGTTCCCAGTTGATATGTGTTTTTGCCAGAGACTTGATCTGCCTGAAATAACATCAAGGGAATTGTCTTACTATGATCTTTTCTAGAGGCATCTCTTTCTTTCTCTCTGTCTGCCTCTTTTTATCATCTCTCTCTAATTTCTCTCCACCCTCCACCCTTCTTCTTCCACTAATGCCTGCCCATTCTCATTTCTGGCGCCATCATTTGATCTTTCTCCCCCTTCAGACTGAAAAACCCAGAGATTGATAGAAAAGCACCATCGGGGGACCAGGCCCGGGGTTTTAGTGCATCACACAGCATGTCCTGGTGTTAACTGCTATGGTGTTTTAGTGCTTGCTCCCCCCCCCTCCCCTCTCCCTTGTATACCATAAAACAAGTGGGAGCTTTTACAGGAGTAGGTCCAGTGGCAGGACCTGGGCGGGGAATGGCTGGCAGGGTGCTAGCACCAGCGGCAAACAGGCGACACTGACTCTTGGTGGGTGTCTCCTTCAGGCCTTGAAGGATGAGGAGGATGCGGAGACAGGGCTGACTGAAACGGAGAAAGAGGCAGAGCCCAAGGAGGACCAGAAACTGGGCAAATTACAGTACTCCCTGGATTACAATTTCACAGAGAATACGGTAAGGATCTGTTCTCCAAATCTCTCTCAGTGTGTGTCGTTGTTGAGAAAGATCCTTCTTTGTAAGTATGGCCACACCCAGCCTCTGAGGTCCAAGTTTGCATCTCTCCAGAGAATAAACAGGACCCAAACCAGGTTTTGCACAACATTTTCCTCTCGTAGTTGCTTGATCATCGAAGCTTGAGAGCAATCTCACAGGGATATATCATGGCGGTCGAGTTTGTGCATTTGCCATCGAGCCTGGTAAAGATACAGTATACTATTGGGATTTAGTTTGTCTCTGTATTTGTTTCTTTCTTTCTACTTGATTGAATACAGCCCCTGCAGATATCCATCTGCTTTATTTTTTCCCAGCGACTGAGTTTTAAAAAGCAGAATGAGGAAGCACATCAACTTCCTGGTGCCAGATGTTGTGTGACAGATAATAGATGCGGTGCATGAACACACTGTCCCTCACTGGGCTAGCTAACTCCCCATTTTAAGCAGAACTGACAGCCAGAGATTAGCTGGTAACACACAATGCTCCTCTACACACCGGTGTTGGAACCTCCACCTTTTTCACCAAAAATGCTCGCCCAGATCTTACGTCTCTCTCTGGTTTGTATTCAACAATTGTTTGTGTTTAAATTGTGAAATATTCATCAAATCACAGATTACAAAAGACAGTAATGGTGCTAATACAATTATGTTGTGCAGATGCTATTTGTGTTCAGTCAACCAGCCCCTTATTTCTGTTAGAGAAGCAGTCATTTCATAAAAGAGGGATATTATGTGGACAATATTGCTTTTCACAGAGTTGATCTGTCATGTAGCGGGAGGCGCTGACAGGTCTCTATGAGGTTCTTGATTACACAGGTAATAAGCTCCACAGTGGAGCTCAAGCGTAATGAATGGATGACAGTTTTCACATTTTGTGACGGTGACCTGAGAAAAGCCGGGCTCGACTCACTGCCAGTGAAACTCACAACAGGCAGAGCTAAAAACCTGAGGGGAGGCGGCAGTTTATCTGACCCACTTTTAGCCCCGCGAGGGACACAGTGCAGAGGCACAGTGGCCTTCAGGATTTTGTTTTATTTTTTATTTTGCCAGGCAATCAACGTGAGTACCAAAAAAACTGCCCTGGGAGAACTGGTACGGGTGATTGGCTAAATGCTGTGTGTGAAATTCCTGTTATTACTGGCATATTGCTTTTAAAGGCAAACACAAGAAGCGTCTGGTTTTGGGATAGTTTGTAGTTACACAGGCAGCAGTTTCATTTGATAAGTGGGCGGGTGGTGGGGGTTCAAAAAGTAAAATCAAAATTACCGTCTGGAGAGGCTGAAAGCAGGGATTTTAAAAAGTAACCTTGCCATAGAAAGATGGGTTCACCTACCTACAAGCCAACACCACCATCTTTCTTTCTTGTACGCATACGTACATAAAGAAATGGGAAGTTACAGATTCTTAAAAGTGACATGCTAAGGTGTAAAAGCATTAATACAAAAGTGCATCTATTTGTGCAGAAATGACAAAAAAACAAGACAAATAACACGCTCTTATTACTTTATTTATTATGTAACATTTTAGAAAAATTGAAAGCTGCTCTCGCTGAATTTGTTCCTATTGGACCTGCATGACTTGTAATAGCATTAAAAAATGTATTCGTTGTCTCTTGAAGTCTGGTTAAATTTCAGGGGCTCTTGGAGTGGAAAAAAAAAATAGTCAACACAACACAAAAAGACTTCATAACGTCTGCACTGAACTGAGTGGACGGGAATAATTGAAAATTGGATCACTTATTAGAAAATGTAGAACAATGGTGTAAAGTGGAGGTGGGGCAATCCCCACCCCACACGCACCTGGCAGTCTTGGTTAGAAATAAGTATGAAGGCAGTAATCGTCACCTCCAATGTCACATATAGAAAAAACACAGTTTGCATCATATCGTGGATTGATGCTATATTTTTAAGCCATTATCATTTTGTCGCTATAGCTTCCAGGCAGGAGGAAAAGCAGAAAACCACAGAGGAGGGTCATGGATGTAGTGAAGGAGGGCATGCAGAGGGCTGGTGTGGGGACGATATCTGTGGCAATATGTTAAGCTGGAGTTTTACTTACCTAAACTGAAGTTTTATATACTCGAGCATAATTTCTCGTAACACTTATGGAGTTAGTGAAAGAACAGGTTTCCTTTTTGCAGGAGAAAATCTTTCAGGAGATACAGATGAAAATTAGAAATATAAATACAGTTGTTATGGAGGCAAGTAAAAATTCAGCACGACTATCCTCCTATCATGAGTTTGCTTTACACACCCCTGTAAGGATAAGTGAACAGGGGGGATATCTACACTAGCTGCCAAGCTAGAAATGAAGTATCTAGGTTTTCCTTTTGGCCTTTGCAAAAGGCTTTAAATAGTGAATGATATTCACTTTGTTTTTTAGCTTCACAGTCAGATTTGTATTCTGCTGGAGCCTTGGGTATAACGAATCAAATATGTGCAGCAGGGATGTCAAACCACATACAACCTACTATCATCTTAAGTAGGACCAGTTAAAGTCTCATTTCTGTCCATGTGGAGACATTTGACCACAGATTCAATCCTGAGATATCTCAACATAAGGAAAAGAAGTCTAATTTCAGCAGTATGTCATCTGCATAATAAAAAAAAAATGTGTCAGTAGGAAATGAAATCAATCTTAGAGCACAAATATTTGGGATTAACTTGAAAGGGTGTTTTTTGTCGATTCACAGAAAAGTCTTTAGAGAAAAAAAATTTCACAGTAAATTTCTATATTAGATATTTTTTTAATTAAATAAAGTGTTTATCAGTAGGAAAAGTATTAAAACATAAAAATACAGTTTAAAGTAAAAAATGTATGCCCTTAAAATTTTCCAACAATTGTTCCAGTGGGCCCTGGGCCTTATGTTTGACACTCCTGAAGTAGTAGGCGGGGGGGGAGATAGCACACTACTACTACTACCAGCCAGTCAGTTTATTGGATTGTGAGTAATGCTGTTGCCATGTTTATGAACCCCAAATGTCCTGTTTCAGTGGAGTTGTTTGCCTCCGGAAACAAAATGTCATCAGTAAGCTTCACAGACAACTCTGACTAATTTGTCACAGATATTCGAAAATCTGCTTCTCCTTTAAGATACCGCCGTAAGCGCTAATAACTAATTAATTGTATGCGTTTCAAATGTCCCCCAATGGCCTAAAACTCTGTCAGTAAATGTTCCACCCTGCCAAGAAAAAGAAGGAATCGCTGGTGTGTCTGTGTACAAAACCGAGGCAAGGAGATCAGGCTGAGTGGGATAAGACTTGCAGATTAATGTCAAGTCCTCGTGGCAAAAGAAATCTCAGCTTTGTTTCTGTCTGTTAACCACCACAAATGGCTGCTGCCCCTGGTGTTGATGACACTGGGTTTATACACTAATGAGACGAAAGGTTTTGTAAAAGATCCAAATCATTTAGGGAGAGGCGGCACGGCTACATGAGGCAAATACACAGCAAATGAACCACAAAGAGCCCTCTAAGCACAGCAGGGAGAGAATTAGAATGTCATTCCTACTTTCAACATCATTACCATATTCATTGCTCTTCTTTGCAGGTCAAGAGCAGGCATACGGCATTGTGTCCAGTTAGGATATGTGAATTTTAAAATCATTCATATTATTGGGTTTTTATTATTTATTTCCGAATACCCCCCAGGCAGTTCATTTCCAAAATAACACACAAAGCCTCTGCACATTAGCAGACTATTTTTCAGGACGGCAAATCCGTCTCGGGCTTCTTTGGAAGTGTGTGCATGTGTGTGGAGTCACAGCACAGGCATTATGCACTGGGACAAAGCCCTCCGAAGATAAGGTGCCAAGAGCTGAATCACCATCCAGTGCCCATTCTGGTCATCTGCTCACTGGACTGAAGAGTAACATATAAACAAAAGGGGGTTAATACCAGCAGCTGTTTGCTGTGAGAGGGCTAGAGTCCCATAGTTAAATAGAAAAACCCACACAGATGTGCAAACACATAACCACTGTTATTTTGCTTTATCGCAGAGGTGTAATGGTTAGTCAGATGTTTAAATTTTGGCTGTCATCAGGCTGGTGTTTTGGAGTCCTAATTGTTAGCAGGCTTGGTGACCAAGCTGTTTTTAAAAACTGTATTGGAACAATGCACAGAGGTAACTGCTAAATTACTTTTACATTATGCTCCAAAAGGCACCACTAACCAAAAAACCAAATGTATAATGTAATGATTTAAATTAGTGTAGGTAAGGTCTAACAGCAATTCGCTACTGTGCATTGTAATGTGGGTTGTATTCAGTGGTTGAGAGGAGGCGGCAGAAACACTGGTAATGGGAATTCTACAGTGCTTGTACTTTAATACACACTCTCTTCACCAACCTTACAAGGCCTGGGTGAAAGGCTGCTGTCTTATCATAAATGAAGCGCAGTGTTTCTACAACCCGTAACTCTACCTAGAGGTTGGGAGGTGAAATTTTAAGGTCCATCTCAGGCCACATGTTCACATGCAAGCACGCTTCTCCCATACTCTAACAGAGGGCACTGGTGCATACTTGTGACATCACTAACACTTAATTTAGGTTGTCTTAAAGAGACACCACACAATTGTGACTGTTACAGCATCCAAAGAGGCAGTCAACGCAGTCAATCAAAAAGGCAACATCTCAAAGCTTTAAGCCTTACACCTGTTGTACAGTTGTTATGAAGGGAGAAACTATCCACATGGACTTAAACTGTTGTTGTACTGGGCTGTAAACATGTTTTTTTATTGCTGTTAAGTTTGCTTCTTTAACCTGAGAGTCTATAATGATGGGGTTGACTCGCTATTGGTGCTAGCCTGCTGTAGTGACATGGTTAGCTTTATTTGTCCATATGATCTAGATGTCAAGTTTGAGAGAAGTGCAGCAAGTTTGTGCGTGGTAAACAAAGAGAAAACAGAATTGTTATGCTACAGTGAAGCTAGGGAAAACGACCATGTGCAATGAACTTGATAGGGTCTGGAGCCACTCACGGTCAACTGCTGTTTTCAAAGCAACTTTGGGGCATCAAGAAGGTGATAAAACGGCAATGAGATCCAATGACACGAGTCTGCTATCAGGTTGGTGGTCAATTTGGGAATCATGCTAATACACCGTTAATTGTGATATATTGGGGAAAATTGAAAATCAGTTGCCGTCTACATACAGAGAAATTCATATTTACCAGAAATGTCCATTAAGTTCTGAAATAGATCTGAAATAGAAATTCAGAAATTTCTCCATATATTCAATTCAATTCAGTTCGATTCAATTATTTATACAGTGCCAAATCACAACAACAGTCACCTCAAGGAGCTTTATATTGTAAGGTAGACCCTACAATAATACATACAGAGAAAAACCCAACAATCATATGACCCCCTACGAGCAAGCACTTTGGCGACAGTGGGAAGGAAAAACTCCCTTTTAACAGGAAGAAACCTCCTGTAATAACATGCTAATGACATGCATTTATGTTGCTTGAAAGCCACAAGGAAAATAACATTGTTTGTTCATGATTCACTTTTTATTTACCCTTTTAAAACTAGAACAATAACTGTAGTATGCATATGTGATTACAGACACAAAAGAGATAATGCAAAATTTTCTGCTTTTCTATATTTAAAGTGCTTTTTCTATAAATTCTACCTTGTTAGTCGGGCAAAACAAATATTTAAAGGCATCACCTTCAACGCCGGAGTAGCTGTCTTTGAGGTGTGGTTTTAAACAGTGGGATTTTTAATAAGCTTTGAAAAAAAACCTCTTGTCAGTCTGTTCTGTAGACACGGAGTGTCATACAGAATTGGAAAAGGTACAATTAGCAGAAGCAGCAAAGTGCCCATCAACATTTCCAGCCACGTCCCGCTCGTATCTCTTCTCGAGCGTCGGTGCCTCTCCCAGTAAAGATGGTGTGACATGCTGCGTCTCCCACTGACTGTGCTGATGGATGGGTGGAAATCAGCAGGACAGCGCGGGAGGATAAATTGCTACACTTAAAATCCAAGTGCCGCTTCACAGCACTACAGTGCACAACATGGTTCCATTTAGGTTAAGGTAAATGACACCAAGTCACAGTAATAACTGGTGTGTTTTTGGAAATGTCATGAAAATGTTGTGCATAACCTGGTGAACAGCAATCAAAGCAGTCCCAAACTTTCCACAGTGTATTTGTCTCGTTTGCTACTGTCATGTAAAATGTCTGTTAATGTGAGTATTTGTGCTTTAACCTTTTTGACTCTTACTACCATCCTTATACAAATATGGACCAAGTAATGGTACAGATGTTATTCTGACCTAAACCTGTGCAATAATCATGTTTTATTGAATTATCAATAAATAAATATTGTATCTAGAACATTAAATACAAATAAGAGTGAAGCTTTTTAGCTCATTGTACTGTTAGGTATGTAAACATTTTGTAGAGTAAAAGCTGCTTTTAAGGCAGAAATAATCTCATTAGTTATAGTTAGTTAGTTCTCATCAAGTTATACATACATAATGTGTGGAGGCAAGCAGATACAGTTTTTAAAGCTAAAGTATCTTTTTGCATCTGTGGCATACATTAGACGTGCACATCCTCACTTGATGTATGAGCCGGCCGATTTATGTTCTGAGAAAAGTGAAAAATCTGTGACTGTCTACACAGAAATTCATTTTAACTGCTTGCATTCAGAGTGTAGCCAGAACTTTATGGATTTGAAACACAAATTCAGAAACAGTGGCGTAGTTGTCACAGGACTGCAATGTAACTGCACAGAGGCGTTCGGCTTCTTTTTACATAGGAATATAATCAGAATACAACCAATTAGCAACCAGTTGAGTCAAGCCCCCTACTGCAAAAAGACATGTCACAGACAAGTTACACTCTTCAATCCAAGCTAATCTGGATTAATTGCAGAGCTGTAATTAGTCTCATTTATAAAGATGTCAGTTATCTGTTAATCTTCACCAGTCTGTCTCAGCCTGATTGTTGGGAGAGAGGTTAACTCCCAACAGGCGACCTGTGCTGTCGTTTTATGATCGAAAGTGCGAGTGTTACACGCTCAACCTCTGGGTGACGAGTCGGTGACTGTAACTTCTTGCAATCTGTCTCCAACAACAAAAAATACATTTAAAAAAATCAGTCACTGGTTACCCAGTGATTTTTCCACGATACAAGGAGGTTGCTATTGTATTCTTACTCCAGTGTGACTGAGCCATTAAAGTGACTGAGAAATTAGCTCTTCTAGCTTGAAATGTGAGTTCTGCATTGGAGGAGAGCATCAGAGGTGTAGGAGATTCAAAACACTTTGTTGTTACAGCTGTTAAACAAGTGTTTCAGAGCTGCTAAACTTTTCCACATCTTTTAAACAATTCAAAAGTGAACCGATTTCAGTGTTATGCTATGTAATGTAGCTGATTCAAGAAGACATCAATCTGTTGCTCAGGAAGGAAAATCAAAGGGGTGTGCACTTCTGGAAACATGTCTTCAAAATTAGTTAATCATTTATCAAAGCCTATTTACCTGTGATGCAAGTTGATGCTTGACTTGATTTGAAGTAATTCCTTCATTTTTTTTTTCCATCTGAATGTCTCCACACATGTAAATATAACTCAGCTTTCACTCTGAGTCTGCTTCCCAAAAATCGTAGAGCATATTATACAGAAGGAAAAAAAAAATGAAATCATGCTGGTGGTTAGTTGCCTAATGCTGATTGGGCTGGAGGTCACTGTTTATTTGCCACTGCGTCAGTGGTAGCACCACGTAGTACACCGATGCAGCTCCTGACAGCTGTAGAGCTCCATGGCTGAGTGCCCTGGTCGGCTTCCAGATTGCCGCTTGATGGGTGCCTGATAGGAAGTTGATTGACTGACTAGCTGGGCCTCTGGAGAGGCCTTTGAGTAGAGGCTCTGACTGGCAGGTCAATCAGCCTCCCAGGCCCCCCATTGTGGTTATCAATTATCAGCCGTATGTGAAGAAAAACAGTCCCCTTATTCCAAGTCTGACACCTGCTGACCTTTAAGAACTCTTCAGCTTTGAATCATCTTCAGGACACCATTATAAAGCAATGATTGCTGGTGATATTAAAAGATAAGGATGGAAAATCAAATTTTCTTTAGATCTTAGAGCAATGAATGGGCAATTTAACCAAGATATGATTTCTTTATAAGGATCTTGGTGGGAAGACGGGAAGTAATGATGATTTGGATCTATGAGCACAGAAAGGTCTTCGCTCACGATTCTGCTTGTCCCCTTTTCCTTCTCAGCTCATAGTGGGGATCATTCAGGCGGCCGAGCTGCCTGCTATGGACATGGGTGGCACATCTGACCCATACGTAAAGGTCTACCTGCTGCCTGACAAGAAGAAGAAATTTGAGACCAAGGTCCACAGGAAGACCCTCAACCCCGTCTTCAATGAGCAGTTCACCTTCAAGGTGCACCTTACAATAAAAGCAACATTTAATCTGCTTCCACTGAATTTTAAGAAACATCTGCGCATCACAAACGCTTTTTTTTTTTTTGCTGGAGATCTTTTGCTTCCACTGACAATCCAATTTGCATGCAGCCTTGAACGCTGGGAAGGTGTGGCGACAGCAACCAGCTGGCACATTAACAAGCTCCTGACAGAATATCTCTCACACGCACAGTTACACTCACACACACACACACACACACACACACACACACACACACACACACACACACACTGAGGCTCGATGTGATTGGGATTAACACAGGCAGATGCACCGCCACACCCTGGCCTTGCCTCGGCTGTAATGGATGTGTGGCTCCTGCTCAGTAGTGGGGAAAGTTTTGTTATTCAACCAAGAGCGGCGAGCGCAGGTGTTTGGTGTAAGTTAAGCATAATGTGATGTGATATCTATGCAGAATTTATTTGTGTGTGTTTTTGTAGTGCTTAATTCAGAATCTCTTATGCATCGTGGGGGGAAACAAACAGGAAATGGAATTATAAGAAGTGGTGATGTCGTCAAAAAGAAGAGATGTTTATGGGAGATAAGGTCAAGGACAGTCTTATTAAAAGATACTCCTCTCTCTCTCTTTAAGATTGTTATTATAGGAGGCAACAAACAAGGAACACAAGTGAGTGTCTTTATAGAGAAGTAAGGATGGGACAACTCCCTAAAAAAAGCACGCGTCTCACTCTCTTGACATTTAATTAACTTTTGGATGCAAAGCAAAGCGTCAAGGACTGATTAATATCAGTGCTCAGGAACATCTTTGTAACTATAGGTATTATTTCAGATCTGGATGGTAGCGGATTCTCCAAATGTTGCTAAGCTTGCAACACATTCTAAATGTGATGTTTTTCATATAATTCAGAGATTTATCAGGATATAGTTAGATGTTATTCATTTTTTATTTGGTTAACAATTAATAATAGCCTTCTTCATTCAAAGATTTTTTAAATGTAACATAGTCTGTAATGTCATAGATTGCATAGAAACATAGACAAACTGGTGACTGTTTTGAAGCCTTGAGAAGAACATTTTAACTGTCACCCGCTTCTTCTTTTAGACCAGGCTTGACCACATTTGCCCTGTGTTTGCTGTCTTGGTTAGACAGGTGTCTCTGTTATGTCATTAGCATGCTAGTTTTGGTTTAAGTAAAATGTAAAACTGAAGAGCCGACTTCAGCAGATAGCCACACAATAAAGAAGCAACATACCGAAAACTGTAGCAACTTAAACTAATGCGAAACTCAATTTTTAGCCTATTTTTTTCTAAACTTGGCTAAAATTTTTTAGAAAAGTTCACGTTCTATTGAATTTGACTTAAAATTAGTGACTGATACCATACCAAGCGTTTAATAGGGTCAAAAATTAAGTGAGGAGTTCTAATTTCTTCGCAAATTCCTTTATTCTAAAACCAGAAGAGTCGCCCCCTGCTGGCCAACAGAAATAAAGCAACAACTTTAACATTGGACTCGAGACTCATGACAGTCATCCACTTATGCTCATGCTAAACTGCTTTGTCACTACATTTATCCCAATCTCTGCCCTTAAAATCCTTTAATGCAAATTTAAACAGGCTCAAAAAGACTGCATACCTGAATGCTCTGCTGCTCTGGTCACTAGTGGGCAGCTTCTATATTTTGGTTCTTGTAACTTTGTCCTTTCATTAGATATAAATCTAGCCAAATTCAAAGCACAACCACTGCCTATTACTTATGTGTGCATTGAGTTTGTCAACATCGGGGTTATACAGTCAGACGGGTTTGCCCAACTACTGCCCCCCATCTGCAGGAAGAACGAATCAATTGAAAAGATTTGAGCACATGAGCTTGTGACAACATACCAATGATCTAAAAATTAAACTTCATACAAGATCATGCATAAGCTTTTTTTTTTTGTCTTTTTCTTGTAGTGGCCACGTTGGTTTGAAAAAGAGTCGTCTGAGCAACTTGAAGGCTACAAAAAAAGAAAGAAAAATAGATTTCTGCTCAAATTAGTCAACTATAAGCATAAGAATTGTATTATCCAAAAAGAATGTCAGATTCTGGTGTTTTTACATTGTTAAACAGATATAATCAACCTCACCTGGGTGAGCCATAAATGCTTTGCCTCTTTCTACTTCAGGTCCCATATGTAGAGCTTGGCGGGAAGACACTGGTGATGACGGTGTACGATTTTGACCGCTTCTCCAAGCATGATGCCATTGGCGACATCAAGGTGCCCATGAACAAGGTGGACTTCAGCCACATAACAGAGGAGTGGCGGGATCTGCAGAGCGCTGAGAAGGAGGAGGTAAGACGTCTGCCAAAATTTGCAATTACACCTCATAAAATGAGAAATAAATTCAATTTGAAATCACTTTGTGACACCTGTCTCATGCCGAGGCACAGATTTGTACATCTAGTAGCTGCAGTTTTAATGAAAAGGGCATAAGTGATATCAGAAGCATTATTTTATTTTGCTCAGCAAACCGTTTAAACTTGTAGTGCAAATGCGGTGCGGTCGACGATGTAATCCATCTCCTCTGGAAATGTCACTTAATCATATGTCCACACTTCCCCTTCAATTAACAGACGTGTAACTTCCCAGCCACCAATCCAGGAGATTCAATTTTCATGGTAAATGTCATGGCATATAGCATGTGTTGCCAACCTTATTTTTAGCATTACGGTGGGTTGATTTAAAGGTTAATTATAACAGTGCAGAATAGGTTGGTGGTGTTTTTCAAACTGAAGGGCATCACGTTACTTTCTTTTGTGAGTTTGTGCGCAGCTTTACCTGACAGGCTTATACACTGAAGTGATGCTTTGTATTCCTTATTCTTAGTTAAACATTGATTAATGAATCATTGTAAGATGGTTAATGCTGGTCAAAGAAAAGAGGGATAGGAATGATACTGAAGGATTCTCAACCCTGGACCCGTTTGCCTTCAGAGCTTAATTCTTTATGGCACAGATTCAACAAGGTGCTGGAAACATTCCTCACACATTTTGAACCATATTGGCTTGATAGCATCACACAGTTGCTGCAGATTTGAGATCTGGTGACTATGAAGGCCATTTGAGTGCACCGAACTTACCGGCATGTTCTAGAAGCCAGGCAAAGATGTTTCGATTTTTTTGACAGTGCACGCATGATGGTTAGTCTGCTGGAAGCATGCATACACATTGGTGTACACTGTGGCCATAAAGGGATTGGTGGTCCGCAGTAATACTTATGTAGGCTTCGGTGTTTTGGTGTTTAATTGATGCTCAGTTGGTACCAAAAGGTCCAAAGTATGGCAAGAAACTGTTACACCACCACAGCCTGACCCACTGATATAAGGCTAGAGGAATCCATGTTTTCGTTGACCCCAAATTCTAACCCAGGCATGAAAATGTTGCATCAGAAATTGAGACTCATCAGACCAGGCAACGTATTTCCAATCTTCTAGTCTCTGATTTTGGTGAGCCTGTGTGCATTGTAGCATCAGTTTCCTGTAGCTTACAGGTGTGTTTCTTCTGCTGCTGTAGCCCATCTGCTTTGAGCTTAGATGTCCTGTGCATCCAGATATGTTCTTCTACATACCTTGGTTATAAGAAGTAGTTAATTTCAGTTACTGTTCCCTTCAGTTTGAAGCAATCTAGGTTCTTCTTTTGTCCCAGTGAACTTCCACTCATGGATGTTTTCTATCTTTTTCTGACCATTCTCTGTAAGCTGGAGTTCCCAGTAGATCCGAAGTTTCTGAAATACTCAGCCCAGTCCATGTGGTATGAACAACCATGTTCAAAGTCACTTAAATCACCTTTCTTCCTCATTCTGATGCTCGGAGTGAACTTCAGCAGGTTATTTTGACCACATCTACATGCTTAAATGCATTGAGTGGCTTTCATGTGATTGGCTGATTAGATAGTTGTGTGAATGAGCTGTTGAAGAGGTGTACCTAGCGAAGTGATTGGTGACAAAAGAAGGGAAAATATAATAAGTCTCATTTAAGTATCTGTAATGCAAAGAAGGCACTTCAAGGACAGCATATTAAAAAAAAACAGGGAGAAAAGAAAGCTGCTTTCAGGTAAAAATCTTCTTCTTCACCTATACACAAGTAGCACAATCCTCTTTATTTTTAAGGTCAAATATGAAGTATCAGAGTCCCTAAAATGCCCTTTACATTGAAGAAGCAGCGGCTGACCTTTTACAGTTCAAAGAAAATATTAAAGAGCTCGGTCACTGCTCTTGACAGGCATAATTAACTGTCACTGCTTCTTTTACTAGCCTCAAGAGGAGAATGCATTTGCGTTCATTAAAACGCGACTCCCATCATCAAAGTAAGAGTATTTAGTCTGTGGTTTTTAAAGCAGCTACAAGTCAGGGGAGCGGATGACAAATGAAATGCAGGGGGGGGGATCCATTACAATATAAAACACACTGCAGCCATTTCCAGCACTTCTATTCTACATGAGGAAATAGACCTTGATTGGAAGTTGATGGAAGATGAAGAGTCAATATTCGGATCTGGATTGCCTTTGATTTATAACCTCTTCTCGAAATGACCAGATGTAAAACAGGTGCGACCTAAGCGGGAGTTATTGGTTGTGTCTGCTTCAGGTGTTGATAAAGGATATGGAGAGAATATGAACCGATCTCTTTTCACTCTCAGATAATGAGCCTGTGTCGTAATGGTGCTTTGCTTAAAGCAGTGAAGTGCAGTGCGGGGCTTTTCCTGCAAACAAGGAATCAAATCCATGGCAGACGATTGAAAACCTTCAGGACGCTTGTTGTACAATTGATTGCTTTGACTCTGAAGCTGTGACTCAGAGATACACGTTGATCTGAAACATTACATTTGACATGCTGCATTTCTGTTTGCCACCTAGCAAAAGAAACTATTTTAGATTTGATTCGTGTGCTTTGTAACTTAAATGCATCCTCCTCTTCTTTTCACACTTTCTTGTCTTCGTTTTTTTTTATTACAACTATTCTGACTTTCATTAAAGAAATCAAGTTCCAGCATAACACTGCGACAGCTGAGTTTCTCTGTTTAGACAAATTACACTGTAATCGAAGAGTGTTTTTGTCCTAATTTTTCTTTCCTGTATTTTGAAATTATTTGTCAGGGCAGCAGACAGCTGGCTCACATAATGACTAACATTGTTAACAGCTTGTCTTGATCAGTGGAGTACAATACACTGGAAAATGCTCCACTTATTAAGGCAAATTTGTCTGAAAAATTAGAATCTCCACATTTTTTTTAATTTTGGGGGGTTTTATTGTGATCTCCATATGTTCTGCACAGTTTTATCCTGTAAATATGAATGCTTAAAAGGTGCCCTGCTTCATTAGCAGTAATTTTTCAGTAGATTGTGCCAGCTTGTAGATTTAGCACTACTAATATTCTCCACCTTATGTTATTCCTCCAGCAGAAGTGATCAGAAACTCAAATTACACTGATGCAGACGGACACTTTACCAATTTTCATTGCTCCGTGTTAGGATTTCTGATAATGGATCAGTTTCACGCTGATCACAGAGTCTTCTGTGCCAGTCCTCCTAGATTTAGTCTACAATGCTTCCAATCTGTGCACTTAAAGCAAATATCTTTCTCCATCATGATTTAGACTGTAATTACTATAACCAGCTTTATGACTCAGTGTGTCAGCATCCTGTACATTAACCTTTAATACCATTAGACTTTTAGCACAGACACCCTGCTACTTGCAGCTTTGCACGTTAAAAGCTCCCCTTTCTGCTTGTGGAGAGCAGAATCAAGTAAACATGTTTGCGACATTGAGCATCACATTTTGCAGGGGAATTTATGAGCAACTTTCTCCTTGATGTAACCTCACATGGTGTGAACATGTGATGGAGTAAATTTGCATCAAGTAGCTGTTTTTCTCACCTCTGCAATGTCTCTGTTTTTCCAACAGCAAGAAAAACTGGGTGATATCTGCTTCTCTCTGCGATATGTCCCCACTGCTGGCAAGCTGACCGTGGTCATCCTTGAGGCCAAAAACCTCAAGAAAATGGATGTTGGAGGCTTGTCAGGTGAGGAGAATTGAAAGGGTGTGCACATGTGCCCACTGGTTTTTCCTCTGACAGGGCCTTTGTCTGTAATTACACACGAACTGCAGCACTCACTTCACCTCTCCTACAACACTGCAAGCTTTTCTTCCTCGTTTCTGCACCCAGACAGATACCTGATTGTGAAAAAGATCTTTTGAATGTCTCTAAATATCCCAGAGAAACTGCTAATATTGTAGCAAAAGAAACGCAGTATTAATGGCACCCATGATGATGCTGTCATCTTTCTATAGCTCAGATAACTCACAGTGCAATCACAACAGAGTTGACTTGGATCCCACAAAGATATCAATGCTAGAAGCATGTGTAGCTAATCTTATAGCTATTGCCATGCATTAGCAATAAATATAGAAATAAAATATTCATTACACGTCTTTGCATTGTGGCATTATATGATTTACTGATGGTTAAATCAGTCCTGACTGACATTATGCATAACTCAGTATCATGGATTACATCAGCCAGCTAGCATTTCTACTGAGATTGATTTTGCTAGTGATAACATTAGCAAACAAGATATGATTAGCCAGCTAACTGTAATCAGGGATAACTTATAAGGAGGAGACATGGCACTGACATGATTCAGTAGAGAAATCCACAGAAAAATGTGCTAAAAATGGCTGTTATCTCGCCCCTAAAGAGTAAGCAGCTGAAGCTGATTAGCTAATCATGTTGTGAAACTGTGCTAGCGTGCCGTAGGAGAATAACATTTTAGTAAAATCTTATTTTGAGTGTTTTATATTTGATTTGGCTTGTGAGTCTACTGTAGTAGTTTTAAATGACCCAGGGATCACTGATAATAAAGTTATGGCTCCATCATTTAGACAGGATCTTTGAAGAACGATCCAGATTCGATCCAGTGTGAGACTTATTCTGGCAATGCTAACATTAGCTGATAAACTCATATGAAAATGACCAATTTAGTTTCTAGATTAGCCCGAAGAGGGTTGGATTTGATGCCACAAATTAAACAATCGCTCAATGAATTTAATGTCCTTGTAATGCTAATGTTCTGCTCTATTAACAGTTCCTCTCACATCTTATGGATTTTCACTCAAAATTCAGTCCAAGTGTTTCACATATTGTCAGTGTTACTCATCGTGCTGTTAGAGACAACTGAGGGAGTCATGGATGGTCTCATTTTTCAGGTTATGCTACAATCCCTTCAGACATTTGCAATGAAAAATGACTGTTGTAAAATTGATTGCTATGACTCAGAGATGCACTTTGATCTGACACGTTGTATTTGACATGCTGCAGCTCTGTTTACTACGTAGTAAAAGGCATGACTTGATTTGCGCACTTTGTAACTTGCTCCTATGGTTTTGAATGTTTTTATTAATATATTACCAACATTCAAGTGTAACCCTGCAACTGTAGGTTCGCAAAATATGTTTAAGTTTAAAAAAAAATTGTCTAACACACATTTAAGAACACATACAGTAATGAGTGTAACATCCTCATAAAGTCAGTGCCTTCCCTCTTAATGAATGCATGGAATAAAAGAGTATGTATGAAAAAAAATTCAACGGCTTGAAAGAATGAAACATGTCCTGCTGTGGTATAGCTCCAACTCTACAGGATTAAGATCAATAGTTGACATTTATCACAATACAGTCAAGTCTGAATAGAGGATCTGATGTCATGGTAACTGAATGAGAGGGATGGAAGTCCTCCACCCACAGCTGACTGGAACATAAACAAACGGCACAAAAACAGACAGACTTGTTTTGTGTCTCTTTCAGCCAGAGAGGACAGATGTTTCATCTAGGGACTGAAAAAACATGACTGATCTTTAATAGAGTCCCATGACACTGAAATCCACTGTGCTTTTGGACATAAAGACTAATATTAAAGTTTTAATGTCTTTCTCACTATGAAGTGGAACAACACAATCTCATTTTGTAAAACTGTATAGTTCCTTTGGGGGCAATTTAGCAATGTGGGCAGAGTTGCATAGCAGAGGCATCTGCTTTCACATTTCAGGTCTGAAACCAGACATGCCATGCTGCAATTGGTAAAGATAAGACTTTAAAGTGCAGGAGAAGTGCTGCACAATAAAGTCATGGACAGGTTTTATTAATCAGTTAACTTGGTGTAACATGCCATAAATGTGCCCATCCTTTGCCTTTAAAATAGTACCAGTTTTTCAAGGTAGCTGGCAGGAAGTTTGAATGACTGCTGAATGATTTAGAAGAACTTACCACAGTTCTTCTGTAAGTTTAGGCTTCCAGAGTAACTGTGGTTCACAAAATGGGTGGAAGTTTAGAAACATCCACACTGGAAGCAATTTGCTAGTTACACATCACTTTGTAGCTGACGGTTGATCCATAGCAGATTGTCTGTTGCTCGGGTAATCCTCAAATGTGTTTACTATCCAGTCATATGTCAGTCGACGATATTCTTCCCTTTTATCTGGAGACTCTTCAATTGCTTGTCTCAGAGCCTTGAAAAGTTCATCTCCCGTCCACTTTGTGTCACCAGTGGTTATTTCGCCTGTCATCACTTGTAGTCGTTGAATGTCATTGACTCTGTGTGGTTTCTGGCTGCCAGGTTGCTGCGACTCCTGTGTGGATGTTGATTTAGTCTTTGGCTACTTTTTACTAACACCATCAAAACTCCATGTTATTCCAAAGATAATTCTTCATGACTCTCTCTGGGTTTGATTGAGTGTTTTAGAAAGAAGATGTCTTGACTAAAACCTTTATTGTGTGATGGATAAACATAAAGTGCCTAAACCACATGCAGTAGTGTACTTTCACTGATGTATGGGTATCAATGTGCAAAAATGAATCAATAAAATGAGAGGCTTTGCAATTTTGGGGTTCCTTTTAAAAATGTTATTAGTAAGTTCTTTTTCTTCGGGGTACAGTTAAGCATTATTTGTAACATTTTATGATCGGGGTAAAATTCTCAATTAGAAGTAAATCTGAAACTACTCTTAGTTAATTATTATTAAAGTAACTGGGATTCAACACACACTTACTGGCATTACTGGTCTTTTTTCTATGAACTACAGACTTGAATGAACCTGAGCCTCTGAAAATAGGGGAATCTGCATAAACATGGTTTTATTTTCTAAGTGATATAGTTTTATTGACCCCCTTGAATTAAAGATTAAGGTCTGAACTACAATCACATCATAATTGTTTGATTTAATATCAACTATGGCACTGAACAGAAATAAAATGGTCTCCAAATACTTGTGTACCTGACTGTACTTCCAACCCCAAATGGCTTTTTTCACTGTGCGATCAGTTACAGATAAAAGTTGACATTTGTGAGGAAAACATGCTTGAAATACAGAAATTATGAAATGCAGTGTGTTCTGTACTCTTCTGTAATATGACCAAAGCTCAGTAAAAGCATGAATAATTTAAAGAGATTGATGGTTGATGTAGATAGAACAATATCAAAGTCCCATTTAGAGCTTTGTTGAGCAAAGATAGCCTTCATCAGAATTCAGCACATTCCCACAGCATCACCAGCTTCACCATCTACAGTCATCAGACTATAATTTAAGCTATTTATAGCTGATATAGTGCAGTCTGACATTATTAGACCCATTTGTGTTATGCAACCTAGTGTTTTTATGACATACATGACAACTTAACTAATATTCACCAATTTAAGGAGCATTTTAATAATGACAGACAGTTTTCATGGATCCATTCCCCGATGCAGTATGAAAACAAACACATTTTCATTATTCTGGACCTGGTGCTATCTATTTTTTTGATCATATCAGTCCTCATACAGACACCATAAAATTAGAAAATCACACAGTAAGCTGAATCTTTCCCTCCTCTTTCTCCTCTGACTTTCTTCAGTGGTTTCTTTTTACATTTTTAAATAGCTGCCCCGACTCTTTCAGCTGCCATCACCAACACCCGGGTCCACTTGCTTTCTGTTTGTCTATCCAGTCTATCCATATAACCCCAAACAACCTGCGATACAGTAAGAGTGTGCACGTTAATGGCTCAGAGCTCCCTTTCATCTGTCAGACCAGTGCGAGCAGCCATTTGGCTGGTAAAAAACAAAACACCCCCGCTGCAATTTTCTGATATTGGCATTAGCACTCACCTGTGCCCATTTGCATCGTGGGATTGTCAGCATTTTGAGCCATCAGCCGCACGGACCAGCCAGTATTAGAATGGTGTGAAATCTTTCCAATTTTAAGGCCAGGTTTCCTCTTACAGGGAAGGGAAATGCCAGGAAAGCCAGACAGTTTGACACCATATACCATATGTCATGTTTAATTGGAGCATGTTTCATCTGTGTGCACTCATCTGTGGGTTTCAGGGTGAATTATTAGCATACTGTAATGGCACAGTGCATGTTTGTAATTACATACAACCAGAATATACTCTAAATTGCAGTTTGGGCTTTGTTTTTTGTTAGTAGTGTCTGCTTTTCTGCTCCAAGAATGGACTTAAATGTGCAGCAGATGGATGAAATAATAGGCAGGTCTCTAATAACAATAATTAGCCTCCATCCACAGAGTGGCTCAGCCAGAACTTAAGGAGGAGGACAAGTAATTGATGGCCTGGGATCAGCCTTCTTTTCTATTGTCATCCTGTTTACCATGCCTAATTATGGCTCACAGAGGAAGATGTGGGAATTATCATTAACCAATGTATAATCAGAAATAATTCTTTTGATTTGCTCCTCATGAAACATGCCCCAAATCTACCACCATGCTGCGTTTCTTAGAAAAACAAACTTTTGAAGTAATAGTTTTAAACGTACGCTCGACTTCTGGCGCCTCTCAGAATTGCTGCTGCTTAACATGCAGCGAGGCACCATGTTCTTTAGCTGTCGTCTCAAAATAATCCTCGTTACAGACAGGTTACTCCTCTTTCCACTTTAGCCGACCCCACAATGTATAGTTACAATAGATCCGTTATGTTTAGTTGCAGGCAGTCAGGTTTTAAAGAACTCTGAAACTTGTGATGCATTTTAAAGTTTTGAAAGCTTCTAACAACATCTCTTTCGACCTCCTGCACGTATCATTTTATTTTGTGAAAATTACTCTGTTTAAATTTTAAAATACAGCTTTTCAAGTTACTTTAGTGTCTCCAAGGGAAATGAAAGGTGAGTCAGACTTGGAGGTGGGGAACACAAAGGCTAAGTGTTTGGAAGCAACTCAGTATAAGGACCGGCGGGCTTATAGAAGTAGTGGCAGTTAAAATGTTTCATTCTTTGTATCTTCAAAGACATCCCAGGCGGCTGTGAGGTGGCATATAACCAGGTAATGGCCAGCAGTGGGGGAGGTTATCAAAGCACACAGGCGCCATGTCAGCGGTAATGAAGCCGCACTGCCCCAACCTGGTGCTCCAGCGCACTATCAAGCCTCTCGGGTTGGAGAGGTTTATTTGTTTTGCTCCTCTGGCTGGTCAGACTAAGGTTCCCGTCATCTCAGTAAGGCAGTGGGCATGAGGGATCATTAGGATGATGTACGAGGCCTGAGAGAAGAAGGCAATTTGAAAGGGATTAGAGAAGGCAGAATTTATTATGTTTTGCTTCTATAGATGTAAGAAATAATAACTGGAAAAGTTACAGTGTATTTCCAAGCTTTTACATTATGAATTGTGCCATTTCCAAAATAAAAAAGGAAAATAAAAAGTAAATCAGACAGTGATTTGGCATTAAAGGCATTAAAAAGGCTTAATATAAATGCAGGTCTAATATCTAATTCACTTTTATTTGTATTTTGTTGCTTAAAGAGCCATTTCCTGACTGCTGAGCGGCTGGCTTCGGTCTTACAATAGCCCCAAAGTAGACTAGTTATACACTTTGAATGACAGTCCTCTCATTTGCATACTTAAGCGGATAAATAATATTTAAAAATACAAAAAAAAAAGTTGTGCAGAAAACTAAAGTTGGGGATAATGAAAAGGGAAAAAAGTCCCCCTCGTGTCTTTATATTTTTTATCCAGGAAGTCAGAGTTTCGTGTAAATTTTCAAAGTAGTCTTAAGCAATAGATCTGCAGGCTTTCTGAAGTTTTTCTTTGGACACTGGCTGCTTTTTCACTCATTTTCAGTCCAGTGTTTGTACCTGACCATTTTCAGTCACTTAACACTGACCTATGAATCATTCAAGGATAAAAAGATGAAAACTTGGCATATCTGCAGTTTGTCCTTAAAGAAAAGGGGAAAGTAAAGGACAACAGAAGAAGTGGCAAATCCAAAATAACTCTCTACAGCAGATGAGCAGTACCTGAAAATCATCTCCTTAAGAAACAGAAAGAAATCCAGCAAAGACCTGACACAGGATCCCTGCAGTTGATCCATCTACTGTTCACTGAAGCCTCATCAGAAATGGTCTCAGTGGAAGGGTGGCTGTCAAGAAGCCATTTTTAAGGAAGGGAAGCAGGGAGAAAAGCCCAAGGCATGCCAGATTATACAAGAACTAGAACAGTTATGGATTGGCTTCACCAAAGCTTACACTTTAACATTATAGAAGCAGCGTGGGTCTTTGATGGAGACTGGTCCTACACAATAAATGTCTACTGCAGTTTTTCCACAACACCATAAATCTAAAACTAAAAATAAGTAAATTAATAAACAGAATTAAATAGAAAATAAAATGTGAAGTAAATAAATAAAAATAATAAATCCAAAGGTCAACAAATGAAACAGCAGGTAAGTATTCATTTGTTACATTTTATGATATAATTAGAGCCTACCTTTTTATTGTCATTCTAATGCATTCAATTGCAGTTATTCATTTGTTTTGGCACTTCTGAGCCTCCGTAGAGTGTAGAATACAAAATAACATCGTAAAAAGACTTCCATCAGATTTCATGGAGGTGGTTTTACGTGGGCCTGCGCCCCAGAGAGCAGTTTCACTGTAAACACTTGTGTATCCGTGGAACGTGTGTGATTCACCGCTGAGCTGAGTGTGTAAAACTAAACCGACAGTCACCCCTGGGTGCACCCACCATGGAAAATCCAAAATGATGGGAGGAAAGCTAAGATGACAGCCAGGCTATATTTAACCCTGCTTGTATTGGTGTTCATTTGGCACAACTCTGCCAGAACCCTTAGCAGCCAAACCCAATGATAAAGGAAACATCTGAGCGAATTGTGCGTTTTATATCTCTGCACTGTAGCTTCAGGTTTGATGACTAGAATATTCAAAATGAGTCACAGATGGTAATTATTCACAGCTTGAAATCCTATGTGTAAGTAACCACTTTTAAAATAAGACCTCTTTAGTAGCTCTACTTAACTCTAAAGCTGATGTGACTCAGAGCTCCCTGCCTATCCATAAACCTGCGTCTCGCGTCCTGTGGGAAATGTATGGACGGCTGATAGCGCATCGCCTCATAAAACTGTGGCCAAGATCCAGGACTCCGATGAGTAACCCCTAAGGGTAGCAAAGACGAGCCACTGTGCTGTACACACATGTGAGTAACCGCTCTTGCATCACAAGCACTGTCATTCATCCATAAAATGGGAGAGATTACATCCGTCCGGGAGGAGGTGGTAAAATGGGCTTGATGGGAGGTACGGCGAGCCTCCCAAAACTCAATAATGCCAAACTCTCATCTGCTGGCTGGAGAGATAAGGACACCTAGATTGCAGAGGCACCACAGGTGTTTTCTTTTTTGAGAAAGGGTTATCTTGCATAATCCCATTCAGCTGTTGTGTGGTGTCTTTTCAGCCACAGTTACCAATATAAGAGTTACACGCAGCCACTGTAGTACCATTATTTTAATATACACAGCTGTATGCAATATTAGATAGTATTATTGACTGTTCGCTAATCCCCTCCTGTGTATAGTGAAAGTCTAGGGATATATTCTTTGTATATTGAACCGGTGCACACTGAGCTTTATTAAAAACCATTCTCGTCACTTGAAATGTGAGAAATGGATCATGGAGTGTTTTGGTCTGTTTTATCATAAGTTGCAAGCATTAGCGTGTTTAACTGCTTACAACCCGCAGTTGCTACCAGTATTACATTACATTGCTACATACAATATTATATGAGGTTACAGGATATCAATGTCTTATTTAAGACTACCACATCCCTGCTGTGTGGAATGACTTTAGAGGCATTAGCTTTGAACTTGGCATATCTCGGCATTAATGTGCCAAGTGTCCTTAAAAATATTTGAGGAAACTGGACAAGTGGAGGACAAAGGAAGAAGTGACAGGTCTAAAAGCTCCATACAGCAGATGACCAGTATCTGAAAGTCATATCCTTAAGAAATCCAGAAAACATCTAACACAGGACCTGAGCGATACACCTGACCCAGTCAAGAAGCTATTCTTGAGAAAAGAAAATAGGAAGGAACATTTGAGGTATGCCAAGTTACACAAATAGTGGATTGAAAATCAGTGGCAGCAGGTCTTGTGGAGTGAGTCTTTGTAATTCATGGTGGAAGCTCTGGGACAAAACAGCAAAAAAGAGCGCTGAAGAGTACTTAAAGACATTACAAGGGAGTCATACTAAAAACTGACTTTCAGGCGATGAAAACTAAGCTCTGTTTTTGTCTTACATTCTGTGCTTCCATGTATGTTTGCAGATGCTGCACATACAAAAAAAAATTAGGGGTGGCTCAAGACATTTGCACAGCACAGTGCTTTTTTTTCATGGCCAGCAGGGGGCAACTCCCCTGGTTGCAAAAGGAAGTCCAGTTATACAGAAGTCTATCTTAAAATGACCCTACTTCTCACTTGGTTTATGACTTTAGTGAACTCTTTCTCAATTAATATGCCATCTGAGTTGTCAGTTTCAGGCCTTAGTAAATGCAACATGGTGTTCACGTTGTAAATTATGGATGTAATTAGAATAGTATGAGTCAGAAAGCAGGTTGTGCTAAAGGCCAAAATGTACAACTCTAAGCATAAAACAGTGGTTAAAATCACAGTGCCCAAATGGAGCCGTCATTATATGAAATAGCATCGTCAATCTTTCTCTGACAAAAACAATTGATATTTTTTTTCTCATAACACTTATTCTACCAAGACTTGCTGTTTCCTGCAATACAGGAACGATGATCAGCTTTGGTAGAAAGTGGCTTTTCGCTCGGGTAGCTAAGCACAGTATATATAGCAATCAAGTCCATATATATAAGACCCATTTTAGAAGGTTATTATGAGTGAGCTGTAAAGATCGAAAAGTCAACTAGAGATGGATTTTGAACTCTGGAATCTGACATCTCACTTATATTCGTTCTACACTGTCTGTGCCATTACTAAGCTTTTATCTTTGACCTTCTTTGGACCTGTGAACTTAATAACAGAGGAGTCTGCGTACTGAAGCTGAGTTGGGGGAAGAAAAGGGAGAAAAAGGAACTCCCACAGAAAATCTAAAGGGATCAAAATGGCAGTTCTGCCAAGTTACTTGCAGCAACTTGAAGCTTTGTTGCGTTAGTTCTGTTAGTGAAGCTCGGATTTCATTCATAAAAATATTCAAAAGGACATATACTGCTGTTTGAGATATACGGAGGCTGTGTATCCTCTTTATGAGATATGTTGGAAGCAGTATTTATTTCCTGCGCACAGCCCTCCCTCGCTGTTTTTCTCATCCCGGCACTCCAGCTCTTCTCAGCAGGGGAGTAATAATGGACACCCACTCCATTAGAAGCCTGTTACCTTTTCACTCATGTCTCTGCCATCTATTTATTCTGCTGCTTTTCTCCCTCTCACTCTGTTTGCGCTGTTTTCTCTCTATATTCATGTCAGCTGCCATGGACAGTCAGGTCCTCATTCCCCTAAATTGGATAAAAGATTAAGAGAGCTAAGGTTGTTCAGTTTGTGCTACTGTGAAAAATCTCATAAAGTTTGAACTTTTTTTTCTTTTAATTTTGCTTTTTCCAGAGCTGCTCTCTCATGAGAAATCCTAAAGCATTATAAAGACTTTGTGCATATGGGACCCAGAGATGAATCCAGATTATCAGATCAAGTAGTGTTTCAACAACTAATTATAGGCTCCAGTTCAAGCTCTTACTACTTATTCATGCCAATGCACAGCTCTAGGGTTCAGTAGCTGGAGGATGATGTTGTTATCCTCAGGCAAAAGCCTGCCTCATTTGCATCTCGGAGATTATCGTGCTTATTTGTTTTTCATGTGTTTTTCAAGCAGCCTGTTGTCTTAAGTGATAAATGACTCTAAGTGGTCTTTTTTTTTCTTCCTCGTGCGCCGAGATCGGAGAACATTTAACGTCATTAAGCCGCCTTCCCATGTGTAACCACAATTTTCAACAATCTGCTCTACATTTTTCACACCGCGAACAGTAGCAGTAAGTTTATTAACGCACAAATCTAACCTTTTCACTTTAATTCATCTATAGCTGCAAGAAAAAGTTTGAGATTTGTGGTAGTTTTGCATAAATGTTTAAAACAGAATTTCACAAAAATCCTAAAGGATGAAGTCCATTCAGTTAAAAAACAAATGAAAATAAAGGAAGAGTTATTGATTTCTTAAGGAAAATGATAAAAACTATCTCTGTAAATGAAATCTTTGATTTCATTATCTCATGTGACCCCTCCCCCATCTGCTGCACTAACAGCAACTTGACATTCTAGGTGATACAGCTCAAGATATTAATTTCAGTGAGTTTAGTGGCATAATCGTGTAACTTCAGGAGTGAATTTGTGATTAACACAAACTGTGAAAGGTTTACCTGACATTTCCATGTTAATTAATGCTGTATTGCCAAAGTGCTCCTAGCAGGTTGTTTTCAAGATACCCAACAGAAAAATTGTCTCACAGTGTGTGTAAGCAACACATCAATTTAATGATAAGAACTACAGATGTAATTAGATGCAGCCTATGAACTTATACATTCTGGATTGTTTTACCAGTTTTGACTAGGAGTATCGTTTGCTTTTCTGGACATCACCCTCTGCTCATTGATGTTGGTGTTGTACAGCCTCCAATGAGCAACTGATTGACACAGGGCTCTTAGAGGATAGCAACTGGTCAGTTTACAAAGTAGACCCAGTCTGAAGAACAATAAAATGTACATTTAACTTCAAGTTGTATTCAGTAAGATTTGAAACATGAGACTGAGAGCATTTACAAAGGTCATGAAGAAAAGCAGAAGATTGTCAGTGAGTTTCTTCACCAGCATTTAGTAGACACCCCTCAGCAAAACGTATCAGTTTCAAAAGGCTGTTAAAAAAAAGAGGCTTTGGAGATGAAGTTGGAGTCTTTCAGAGTTTATTCCTCCAAAAAGGAATAAACCCAAATGTTTGCTTGCAGCGACTGCTTTTGAAAAACTTTATACCAGCTTTTTTTTTTATTCCCGTAGCACTAAGTCTGCCTTCTTAATAACAACAACAAAAAATCACTTCACAGGTTCCTTGGAAACAACTGGGTGTCAAATTTCCCAAAGTTTCCATTACAGAAGATGCCAGCCACTTTTTATTGGTGTCATGTGCTTGTTTTAAGGCTTTCTTAAAACCTATTTTTATTCGCTATTAGTTCCACACAAGCCTATACATATTTTTTTTAAACTTAATTAATACAATAGTAGATTTTAAAACAGTGTTAATAATATAAACCTTAAACTATGTCACTATATCTCAGACGTTATAAATGCCAGTGTTTTCGTTTTCGTCCTGGTCGTGGAACACTGGATCAGCTCTTCATCCTCTCAAGGATACTTGACGGTGCATGGGAGTTTGCCCGACCAGTCTACATGTGTTTTGTGGACTTGGAGAAGGCATTCGACTGTGTCCCTTGGGGGGTCCTGTGGGGGGTGCTCCGGGAGTATGGGGTGTCTGGCCCATTGCTACGGGCCATTCAGTCCTTATACAGCTGTTGCAAGAGCTTGGTCCGGATAGCGGGCAATAAGTCAGATTCGTTCCTGGTGGGTGATGGGCTCCGCCAGGGCTGCCCTTTGTCACCGATTCTGTTTATAATTTTTATGGACAGAATTTCTAGGCGTAGCCATGTGGCGAAAGGCTCTCACTTGGGTGGTCTCAGAGTCTCATATCTGCTTTTCGCAGATGATGTGGTTCTGTTAGCTTCATCGGGTGATGGCCTCCAGCTCACCTTGGAACGGTTCGCAGCCAAGTGTGAAGCAGCGGGAATGAGAATCAGCACCTCCAAATCTGAGGCCATGGTCCTCAGCCGGAAAAGAGTGGAGTGCCTAATCCGGGTCAGGGACGAGTTCCTGCCCCAAGTGGAGGAGTTTCAGAATCTCGGGGTGAGCGGGAGATCGACAGACAGAATGGTGCGGCGGCTGCAGTGATGCGGGCGTTGTACCGGTCTGTTGTGGTGAAGAGAGAGCTGAGTGTAAAAGTGAAGCTCTCAATTTACCGGTCGATCTACGTCCCTACCCTCACCTATGGTCACGAGCTGTGGGTAGTGACCAAAAGAACGAGATCACGGATGCAAGCGGCGGAAATGGGCTTCCTCCGAAGGGTGGCTGGCCTCTCCCTTAGAGATAGGGTGCTCCTCCACATCGAAAGGAGCCAGTTGAGGTGGTTCGGGCATCTGCCAAGGATGCCTCCTGGGTGAGGTGTTTCGGGCATGTCCCATCGGGAGGATGCCCCGGGGCAGACCCAGGACACGCTGTAGAGATTATATCTCTCGGCTGGCCTGGGAACGCCTGGGTGTTCCCCTGGACAAGCTGAACACCAGCTTTATTGCCTAAGCTGGTGTTCCAGCTTAGGCAATAAAGTATTCTCTTTTGTCTCTCGATGAAGCTGCTGATCCGTAAGGCGCACTTTGATGATGAGTTGAACGTTGCGGCCCGAGACGAAGCCCCAAGATTCACAGCGTGGTCGTCGTCCTTCTCCAATCAATGAAGTGGCTGGGGAGAGGGAGGTCTGGGCTTCTCTGCTTGGACTGCTGCCCCCGTGACCCAGCCCCGGATAAGCAGAAGAAAATGGATGGATGGATAGAGATTTAAGTAAACCCATACAGCCCCAATTATATATTTAAATGGCTTTGTTGGTAAATGCCGTAATTACAAAAATCTGGCTGGTCACTGCATACAGCGTGATGTAATATAGCATTATTTCTAACAGTAAGTGCAGAATGTTTTGGGTACCTTCAACAGCTGACTTACTGTCTTGCTGACTTGCTGCTACCAGAGTATTACTGAACAGATTGTTACCCTAAGAGGTGTAAATGACTGCATTTTTCTACATTTCTATTTTTTTCTGAACTTACAAAGGCTAACCTGTGCAGAAAGGTTAAATACTAACCATATTTGAATTTTTGATCCTTTGTGTCTTGCTAAAAATTACAATGGAAGTGATTGCAGTCTTTGGCTGCTCGTAGTTTGGGCTCATGAAGCTCTTAAATGTTGAATTCAGGAGCCTCACTCTGTCCTTTTAATCTGTCAGTTAAACCAAAAAAACCCTGATACTTATCTGACAATTCAAAAGGCTTCCTGCCATCGTGTCAGTTAAAGCACATGCCCAAAGAAAGACACAAACTCTCCTCTTTTCCAGTTTGGTCTTAATAGCTATGTGGAGAACATAAACAAATTAGGACGAGTGGCATCACATCATAAATGAAAGCGGTGGGTGGTTTGATATTTTCAGACACACACTCCACCTGATTGCCAGATGAGGACGGGCGAAGCAGACCATTTGGGTGCCACTTGAGGTGGCATTTGGACAGATGACAATGGGGCTCTCGAAAGGGGAAGGTTAACTGAGTGATATAAACACACTGGACTCTGATGGTGAACTATATCAGTATTTTTGTATTTTGAATGGATCAAATGACTAGATTTATTTTAAAGGGTTGTCTCATAATAACAAGCACACAAATAATGATCACCCTGAGCTCTGCAGGGCATTTTGCTGTCTTTTAAATTTTTTGTTTTTGTTTTTAAGGCCTCCGGCTATAGAGTACACAAACAGCCTATGGGCTCATGGCGTCCTGGATGTCACAAAGATGAAAGCTTTACAAAAGAATCACTCTTAGTCTGACGAAGATTCAGTGTGGACATCAAGTCTACAATAAAAAAATGTTTCATAGCTGCCAATAAGACCATTTATTAAGAATTTTCCCTATGCTAACATGTCTGCATTAGCCTTACCATAGCTCATTAGCTAGCTACAAGATAGCAGATCATTATAGGCCAACTAGCTCAACTTTATCAATGCTCCAAATGTCATTGTTTATTTTTTAGTTTCCTGTTTATGATTCCAAAGTTATACAATGCTGTATGTGTTTTTTTCTATAAATAAGTCAGAACAGCATACATAGTTAGATATAAGCAATCAAACCTTTTGATGATCTCCAACTTTGCTAAAGTTTACAAAGGTTGTTAACAGCTGGGAGAATAGCTACACTGATTGTTTCATTGAAGCTGAGAGAAATTGGAATCCTTTTCACTGTCAGTGGTGCCTCAGCATGTGTTTATTCTTGTGAACCGAAAGAGCATTTGGACCTGGAAATCATGAATAAAATCAGATGTTACAAGAAGATACATTGGGCTAAACATTATGCAACAGTTCTCTAAATTTGCGAAATCCAGTCCAGCTCACTGGACCCAAACTCAAAAGCTGTGCTGGTTTCTAAAGACAGAAGCAATTAGTTATTTCAAAATTTAAGCACAAAAAATAGGACATTTTTCAGTGTTAGATATTGATGAAATTGGCATTAAAATGTGCATTTCGAACATCAGTAAATCAGTTTCTGCACGTGATTTAGTTCCCACCACCTGAGTTCCCATCTCTCACATGTAGTCTTGTCACTGAGAGCACTTTTTTTTTCTGCTAAAACCCAGTTTCTGCTGGTACAATGCATTTGTGAATCTGGCCCATGGAGTCAACAGGTGGCTATAAAGCAAGAGTCCATGTAGCCACTGCAAGCTGCTTTGCAACCCACTTCTGTTTCAGATTTAATCAATGTCAAGCCTGTTGGCATTGTTGCCTTGTCCCTTCTATATTGTTCTCTAAAACTTAGACTTTTTGTGCACATGGAAGGACGGGGAACTCCCAGAACTAAGTCGCACTGCCAAATATAAATTGCTGCAGAAGAAATAACAATGTTCTTTGACTGAAGCGATCATGACTGGATTCTAATCTTGAGAACAATTTGTAACGTAACTTTTTCTTTTTTTTAGATCCATATGTGAAAATCCACCTGATGCAAAATGGTAAGAGGCTGAAGAAGAAGAAGACGACAATCAAGAAGAACACCCTCAACCCTTACTACAACGAGTCCTTTAGCTTCGAAGTCCCATTTGAACAAATCCAGGTACATTTTTCATCTGTTTGCAAAACATTCATAAAACTCTGAAATCATGTTTTCTACGGGGCAGAGTGCTATATCACTGGGTAAAACTGAACTATAAAAACCAGCAGCAAACATTTGGTTGCATATAAGCCATTGCTAAGTGGGAGCTCATTTACCAAATAATCAGTTTAGAGGCTTTTCATCATAACAGAATAATGAGAGGCGCTTCACTTAAAATTAGCTGGGTTTTGCAATTTGACAAGCCAATTGCTCTACGGATGTGATTGTCTGCACTTTGTTACTGCCCATAGCATGGATCTTGGTGCTGTTTGTAGCATATATCACAATGATTAGCATTCATCAGCATCATTATTTACATTTAACCAAGTATGCTGCAATAATTAGAGCAATAGAAAAATAGATGCTGTAGCTGTGATTCCAGAAGAAAAGGAAGCACAGATGCTTTTCCAGGACATTATGGGGAAAAAAAGGATAAAGGATACATAACCTGTGCCAGAAAGGGATAGCAACAAACAAGATTTTCTCTTCAGGCAATACAGTAATTAAGTCAAATTGATTAAGGCTGCCACATTTAAAAAATCACAGGTTTGGTACAGCGTGCCTCAGATTTAATTTAAACACCGCTGATCCCAATCAACCCCATCCAAACATGGCCTTATTTAGCGCTGCTGATGCCGGTATGTTGGCTAAATTTACATTTCTCATCTCATCAACAAGAACCAGGTTGATTATTAAATAATTGGTAAAATGCAAAATTGTCATTGGTTAGATTTTTCGAGCAGTAAAAAGCAACAAGAGAATTAAATGCACTTAAAAGGCTTAATTTGACCGTAGACAAACAGTTAAAGTCCAGCTACCTAAGAGCTAAATGCTAAACTAATGATCTGTTTAAAGAAGCCTGTCATCACCGACAGCTCTTTAGGCCTCTGGCTGTATTGCATCTGATTTGAAATGAAGACACTCAGAACTGGGAAGACTTTTAATTAATTTTAATTTCCACCAATACAGTTTAATTTGCTAATCAAGTTCTCAAGCACAATTCTTAAATTACACAGACATATAGAAGTCTGCAAATTAACCACTTTTATCAGCGGAGGCAAAGCGTTGGCTTTGACGCCAACCTGACCCAGGGACTTTCTAAGTAAATAATCGAAAGATTTTAATTGTCTCAGAGGTTGTGTGGGAATTACAAGCAGTGTTTTTAATTGGTCTATCTTGTAACAAAAACGGAAGGTTAGTTATTGACTCGTGTTATTTCGCAGCATCCTTAGCCCACACGCAATTAGCTGTGCAGACACCATTTGAGATGTACACATGCTCTCCTTATAGTCAGTGAGCCCATTTGACATCAAACTCTAGCTTGTGCAGTTTTTTCTAACATTTCTATATTTGACTTGAGCATAGAACTGCACAAATAGGGGAAAAAACAGTCACTTATGTGTTTGTGTTGAATTGATAAAAAACTGATAACAATATATTTCAAATTCTGGCCTCTGAACATCTGGAGATGGTAAAGTGAATTAAAAGGCAAATAAATGTTTTAATGTTCATGACATGATTTTTTTTTCTTGTATTCAATCTTCATATTTCATTCTATGAAAGCTATTAAGCTCGTTTCGAAAACTGCTGAGCTGTTGTTTAAATGGTTGTCACTAATATGATTATTATTGGCAAATCAGTCACAGCAAGGAAAAAACAGTACTGGCTGGTCAGTGATGAATAACACGAAGGTCTGCTAATTTTCCTTTGAAGAAAGCCGTGTTTGAATGACCAATTTAAAGCTGAAGTGTCCCTTTAAAAACCCACTAACCCCAACTGGCCATCTGGGAGCCTTATTCAGTATTTCATTACATGGCGTATTAGGCATGCTCTTTTAGAACAGCGGCTCAGAGCTCATGCAGGTGGCGGTAGTTCCATCTCAGTCTGCCAGTGGATCGAAACTTAATCAGGACGCTTTGTGCACTAATTCATATTCTCTGCCAGAGATTGACGCCCGGGTCACTCCTCTTTGCAGCGTCCCTTTGAATAAACACACAGTGAAGCTGAGTCTCAGACCTCTGAGTAATCACACATTCTGCTGTGCTTGGCGCAGAAAATAAGCCAAGCTTGATCGGGAATGTTTGTTACTGTTAATCAACACTAATGTCTCAAGGAGCACCTCATTCCCTGCATTACTATACCATTTAGAGAAATAATGAGGAACTGTTGGCGCTTAATACTCTAATACGTACATTAATCTACCCTACAACAAAGAACAAGAAACACCCACTGTATCAGAAGTCAAATATGGAAAATACTGCTCAAAAACACAAAGCACAAGTGAAAACCTCACAGAGAAGCATCAAACCTTTGTCCCTGATCATAACACATTATATGACATGTAATTGTCTTTCTTCAGATTGTATTTGGTGTTTTGAAGCTAGGGCTAGAGCTAAAAGTTATTAGAAAATGAATGTGAATCAATTTTTGAAACAAATAAAAAGCACAGAATTAAAAACTAAATCGTGTTTGCCTAACAAGACTCGAGCCTTTCAATTCTAAGACAAAACCATAGACTGTATATGAAAAATGGCAGCAGCGCTCCACGACAGCAGCTGTTGGTTTGTAAAGTTTGTACGATAGCAACTTTTCAGTAGCAAACAGCCATGTTCTAAAGCCCCACCTTCTTTTAATGACCTGTTGTTATCCTCTTTTATTAATCACTTAGTCACTAAATTAAACTTAGACATAACAATTGAGTCCAGGATAAAAATCATGCATAGAAGACCGAATGATGAGAAGGTAAAACTGGAGGGTTGCTGGTTAGTGATAATGACTCATTAGCTTGTTTAACAAGGTATAGATCTAATGAATGTTAATTTTGGCTAACAAAAACAGACACAAAACAAATAAGCTTGCATGAGAAAATTAATAGCTTAACGTTCAGTTGTTTATTATATCCATTAAAATGCAGCTTTAAGCCTGAACACAAGACATAAATGGTGAGTTATTTCATTATTATTGCAGCTTGTGAACATGAAAATTAGCCAAAGAGGCCAAAACGTGAACAAGGCTGTAAACATATATCAGTCTGTGGCAGCTGACTCACTTTTGTAGAAAGCCTCAAGTGGCTATTTGAGGAATTGCATTTTTTGGCCCGCTTCTGAAATATAAGTGAAATAAAGGGAGCAGAAATAATTCTGAGTAAGCTATAAAATGAAATCATGATTTCAGAATTGTTTTAAATTGAGCATTATTTTTTAAAAAGCTATTAATTGAAGCAAACATTAGTAGATGGAGTTTACACTCTTTTTTGTCTCCTTCTTTCTTCCTCTCTTCCCCCCTCTGCAGAAAGTGCAAGTTGTTATAACTGTTCTGGACTATGACAAGATCGGCAAGAACGATGCCATCGGCAAGGTCTTTGTGGGCCTCAACAGCACGGGGACGGAGCTGCGCCACTGGTCCGACATGCTGGCCAACCCCAGGAGACCCATCGCCCAGTGGCACGTGCTGAAGCCTGAGGAGGAGGTGGATGCTCAGCTCTCCGTCAAGAAATAGGCAGGGCTCTTTCAGTACCTGCCTTGTAGTACTCTTTAGCCAGTATGTGTAAATACCTCAGTGATATATGGGTCCATCCATGTAACTCCCTGTCCCACTTTACCCCCTCCCCCACCCGTCAACCTCTCCCAGATTCATCACTCCTAAGTTCACACACAGTCCTAATTGTTGAAGTGTCCTGCAACATCTGTTCTCTGCTTTTTTTCTATCAGGTTCTCGCTTTGATTCAGCAGTTTTTGATTTCCATCTCCAAGCCCTTAACCGCCCAGACCAAATGCCCCCTTCTTTTAAGCAATATGATCTGTATAGATAGCGCATGACTGAAAGAATTTATTGTACCACAGTTGTATATATAAGTATGCAGACATAAATGATTTCTAGTTTATGTGTTTGTATGTTGTTACCCGTTTCCTAATCTGTGTATATCTTGATGTTTTTAATAAGATGTTCTATTTTAAATTATGTAAATGCAGATATAGAGGAAAGCCAATATTATATATCCCAGGATTTAAAAATTCTACCTTATTACCTTATTGCATTCCAGAAAAAAAAGAATTCCAACCTGCAAGATGCTAGTGGAAATATATTCACATTGTAAAGGACTTTAAGTTCAGCAAAGGATCATTACTGAAAAGACAAACGGATGAATATATCCACACAAAACTCCAAAATACAAGGCCATTAACTACTATGGTTCTGTAGGATAAATTATGCTGCTGGAAATTATACAAGCACATGATTTCTTATGACTTTTTGTACCTATTTCTTAATCCGAGGACCTACATGTTTTAGCTTGAGGCACACTTGTTACCACTTAGCATTTCATTTTTTCCTTGTTTGGCAGTTCCATCTGAAATAGGTCCTCAAGTTAAAGGCTAGTTTTCTTTTCCAACAATAGAAGTGATTGCCTCCAAGAAACACCCCTTTAGAAACAACCCCCATGTGGAAAAAAAGCACCAAGCTGTAGCCATTGTGTCCTTAAACTCGTTTAACAATATTTTATTAACTGCTTACTTTAAACAGCCTTGTCGTCGCTGGAGGTGTATCGCGTTTAGGCTGGGGTCCGACATTTGTGAGGGAGTTTAAAAAGAAAAAAGGGGGGCGGGTGGGGGTCGCGCTCTGGGCTCTGGTTTTAAGAGGACTATTTTTTAGATTAATTCAGCGTCTTGACTATTTTTAGTAAAGTGCATGGTTTTTTTTACGATCTTTACTAAAGGCTGGGACGGGAGGGAGGGGGGATCTACTGACACCAGGGGAGGCTCTTCTGATAGGATCCCCTTGCCTTCAATCAGAGGAGAGGACAAAAAAAAGAAATCAAGAGTAATGTTTAAACTTTGTGTCAATGTGACATTGACAGAGGTGAAGCGAGTTTAGTCTAAACACTGCCATTTTCGGGGAGGTGACTTTATGTAGAGACCCTCTCTTCATGCACACTCCCACTTGCTAGTGGTTGTAGCTTTGGTTTATTGGGAACAATGTCTTTGGCTGCAGTGGTGCCCTGAATCGCAGTCTTTGCTTTGCGTTGCCTTCTCACAGTGACAATAGAGCTAGCCATGTTTTACTGCCAATTTTAACTTTTATGTGGCTGCTATTTTGCACTGGATGTCTTTGAACTAGCTTGTTGACTTCTTTAGAAACCATTTTTGGACGATTGTTGGCCGGCTTTATTTCAGGACACCTGCAGGAGGGGAGGGGCAGGGGGCGGAGCCAGAGATCCTCCTGCTTGATTGGATTAATTAAATACAAAAAAACCCAACAAAAAAACAGAAAAAAAGAAAGAAAGCAATGATGACAAATCACGTTTCAGCCAACAGCAATTGCATCAGTTTTGTTTTCTTGTTGGCACAGGACTACACCAGGGGAGCACGAAATAACCGTAAAAGTTAATGGTCTGCGTAGGCTATTAGTTCATTATGTCCTTTACTACGGGTCCAATTAGGAAAGGAGTAAGTTGTAATCCATGAAAACCATGAAGTCTCTTATCTTGGAGGAACCTCTTGCATATACTCGATGCTAGCTTCAGGAGGACTTTCTAAATGTTTTCAATGTTATTGTGTAGTTGATAGCACTATTATGAAAAAGCTACTTGTCATTCCATAGGAGTCTTCTGAGGACTGCTTTGTGTATCACTGTGACTGCCGTGTGTGCTTAGAGATGTAGACTTATCAGTAGGTAGCGAAACCAGTCTGTTCTGTAGTGATGTCGTAGCGTTTAATGCCATTTTTTCCCTTCTACACGCAAAGAGAGAACAAGAGAGAGAGAGAGAGCGTGGCGTCGCCTGACTTCACGCAACCAAAAAAAAGAAAAGGAAAAAAAAAAGGAGGCTTTTATCTGAGCGCGAGCGGGTTGCTTCACACAGCATTTTGTTGAGCACTGTGCAATACTTGTATGTTCATCCCATAGTGTTAACGTGGGTGGCGTTGCCCGAGAAAAGAGATTATAACCCTTCGAGGATGAATCCAGTCCAGAGAGATGTTTTCTCCTTTCCAGTGAAATGGTTAGGACACAGCACACTTAGATTCAGCTTATAGTTTGGAGCTTGACACCTGCTGACCTCTGTTTAGGGTTCCCTCCCTTTTCCGCAGGTTCATTTTCTCTTCTTGCACACAGTTCCAGCATCAGAAGTTTCAGGGAGTCTTCGTTAAATACCAAACAAGATTCTGCATTTAGATATCCCCTTAAAAATGCCATGTATATATTTACATAATCGTGTCAAAGAAAATGTATATCTAGAATAAATATAAAGTGACCTGAATGATTATTCAGCCGCAAAATATCGCTTTTATCCAGATGCTATATCTCATCATCGTTAATCCATTTTCATTACAGTTATTTTATTTATGTATTTTTATTTTTTATTTTTTTATCTTCCCTGTTGATTCAAAACCCCTTTTCTATTTGAGATGAAAACTCTGAATGTACAGTGAGGACCGTGTTGGTGTAGATTACTTTAATTGTGAGATTAGATGTACTTTGCACTTTTTGTTGTTTAAAAGAACATATTTTTAATATTTTTTCAGCTATTATGGATTCATTTCATATTCCTATGGGGTAAAAACAAACAAACAACCTCCCCTGTGATAGCATTCCAATATCACTGAGCATACTTTAATACAGCTGTATTCCCAATCCCTCTTCAGCTGGGGGAGCTCTTTTATTTGACATGTTTTCCATATATAGATCCATGAATTCCAGTACAGCTTCAGATTTAAATAATAAAAAAATATATTAAAGTAAAAGGTGCAGTCTTTGCAAAAATGGCCCAAGCAATTTGACATGAATACTAATGCAGAAAGGTTGCACCAAAGGAATTATCCAATCAAAGCTGAGAGAAAATCAAACCGAATTATATGAAAATATAACAAGTGCACGAACGTATCAGGGAATTCAGTAAATGGGCAGCATTGCAAAACCCATCGGATTGTGAGGCGTGTGGAGGAAACTACAAAGCAAAAGCCATTACCTGCGCTGCAGCGCAATGCTCCAGTTACTGCGATTCCCCACCAAAAAAAGTGCGCACGCCTAATCACCCCCCACACCCACACCCTAAATTCAAGCTCTCTTCTGTGTGACAAGGAACTGAAGAATCTCTCCAGTGACACCGACAAAAAGCCACACTGACCTTTCAAAAACAAAGCTGTGTAAAGTATTAGAATCTGATGCTGTAGAAAGATCCTAGTTGCCTTTGTGTATATCAACTGCCTGCTTGAGTATTTTGTGTGTGGAAATTTTCTCTGTAATCTTGTAGAACTGTTCGGGGTGTTTTTTCCTGCCATATCGCTCGCAGTGACGGCGAGCCTGCTGACGGTTATATTTGCTGTGTATACCTTCATTTTTTGATGAGGTGTTTTCCAGTTTTGTTTCACTTTGTGTAGTGATTCACTCTGTGGAGTTTTCTGACTGTTGTTATATAACTTCATATACACAAATGATCAATAAAAATGTTTTATTTCCTGTTGATACAGAAGCCTTTCATGTCGTGTTTTCGTTCGGGATGCACGCAGCGGAGCAAAACTGTCACGACACCGTTGGTATTGATTGCCACGAGTGTGACTCACTGCTCATGCAAGAAACTGTGTTCACTTCAGAAAGAAAGGCGTCTGCATGCTTGACGTGCATGACAAATTCCTATTTTAATGATGGCACTTTGAATCAGACACAGCAGCCTGTTAAAAAGGTCACTACTGCCATCTGAAGGACACACAGGGGAACACCACTGTAGCAGCACAGATGTAAAAAAAACAAAACAAAGAAAAGATTGTCTCTTTCTTTCTTTTTTTTTTCCATTTTGCCTCGGGCACAGATCAATTTCTATTAGTGAATATTTACTTATGTGCAGCAGAGCCACAGAATGGGGACAAGAGTTTGTCCTCCACTGAAATATGATGTCACATCGATGTGATGCTCGGATGGTAATGAATGCTGAGAGTGGAGATTTATAGATCTCAGGCTGCTGCTGCTGCTCTAAAATCAAGCTCATTTGGATGTTGAGAGTAAAACATGTCCCATGAAATTTTTACTGTAGCACGGTGCTGTCATTTTCAATTGAAACCGCGAAACATCCAGGTTCTTTTAATCTGCCTTTTAAGTCACTGAAATATGTGCTTATACTGCATCATCTGGCAGCTTATTGCAGCTTTTTATTGAAACCTTGTCACACTAACACCTAGTGAAATAGTCAAGCCCAAACACTTGCTAGTTTTGGGGTTGTATCATTAGATAAATATATTATTACCTGTAATTTTCCTCCCTGTGTGGAAAAGTAATTGGCTCCATAGCCTTAAAAACTAGTTGCACCATCCTTGGCAGCAAGAACTGCAATCAAGTGTTTGTGATAACTGCCAATGAGTCTTTCAGATCACTGAGGAGGAATTTTGGTCCACTCTTCTCTGCAGAATTGTTTTAATTCAATCATGGAGGGTTTTCCAGCCTCTGAGACATTCAGAGGTCGACTTGCTCGTGTTTCAACTTGAGGACACAAACTGATGGTCGGACATTCTCCTTCAGGATTTTCTGGTAGAGATCAAAATTCATGGTTTCATCAATTACAGCATTAAAGCAGCCCCAGACCATCACACTACCACCACCATGTCTGACTGTTACTGTGATGTTCTTCTTATGAAATTCTGTGTTAGTTTTAGAGCAGATGTAACAGGGCTCAGACCTTTCAAAAAGTTCAGTTTTCTCGTCAGTCCACAAAATATTTTTCCAAAAGTCTCCCAGATCATCAAGATGTTTCTTTTTGGCAACTTGTATCTTTTGGTCAGCAGTGGTTTTCGTCTTGGAACTCTCCCATGGATGACATTTTTTCTGTCTTATTGTTGAATCGTGAACTCCGACCTTAACTGAGACAAGTGAGGCCTGCAGTTCTGTAATGTTGTTCTGGGGTCTTTTGTGAGCTCTTGGAGTAATTTGGGGAAGGTTCACCACTGTTCTGCGTTTTGCTTTTTGTCAATAACGGCTCTCACCGTGGTTCACTGGAGTCCTAAAACCTTAGAAATGTCTTTGTTTCTCAGCTGTTTTTAGATTGTGACAGGATGTTTTTTGATGTCATGTAGTCTGTTTCACTTTGTCACACAGGTTTTATTTAAGAGATTTGTTGATTCAACAAGTCTGGCAGTAATCAGGCCTGAGTGTGGCTAGTGAAATTAAATTCAGTTTTCCAAAAGCTGTGGATAATCACAGTCACTTCATGATTTAACAAGAGGGGCAATGACTTTTTCACACAGGGCCAGGTAGGTTTAGAAGCTTTGTTTCCCTTAATAAATGAAATCATCATTTAAAAATTACATTTTGTATTCCCTTTGGGTATCTTTCTCTAACATAAAAAATTGCTTAATGATTTCAAACATATAAGAATTACAAATATGCAAAAGAAAAGGGGGGTAATAGAAAATTCCTTTTTCACAGCACTGTTAAGCTTGTTATGCTTGTAAATAATGCTTAAGCGTAACATTCATGTTCATGGCTCTACTTAAAATCAGTTAGTTAAAATCATTCCATTTTGTGTAGTTTGCTCAAGATCATCATATCTGCAACGTTATTGCATCATATAGAAATTTCTTAATCCATCCTAATATTGGCTGATTTTTGTGTGTGCCTGAAGTGGGGCAACACATGAAAAGATTAGTGTTTGTCGGATGCATGCTTGACCTCAAAGCAAGCAGCTCACTGTAAGATTAAGTCAAGTGTGACGGCTACAAAAGGAAATAAACAGATGCACAATACAGATAACCACCTGATATAACTGTATTGCATGAAATGTGAACAGCAGAAAAAGAGGAAGTGAGATCTACATAGCAGAGTTATTAAAGTTTTGTATTCTGCTTTCGGTTTTATATTTAGAAAACTGAAGTTTAACCAGCTTCACTAGGTTTGGGTTAATATCCATTTTGCATACATAAACTAGGATGATAATAAAGTCGTCATTTGTGTTTCTGTGTTTAACTAAACAATTTAGGCTCTCATTTTGCTCCCGTATGACCAAAAGCCACACTTTTTAATTCTGATTAGTCTCCTTCGGATGCTATTATCTTGTTTTGTGTTTTGTTTTGTTCTCTTATAGCTCCTCTTTTTGCTTAGAAAAATTGTGCGCAGTTTAATGCTTTATCATTATTATTATCTTTTCAGCGTTTTATTGTGAAAATACAGGTCTTTTACGTGGAAGTGACGTTTGAGGTTCGGCTTTGATAAGTTAGTGAACATTAGCCCGTTGTATTACCGGAAGCTGAGTTTTTACACGCTTACTGTACGTTTATTCAGTCCAAATCTCGACGAAATTGGCATAAAACAGCTTCAAATACACATAGAACTGCATCAAAATATTTATATCCAGCGTTCATTTTATAATTAGCCTACTGGGTTTAATTTTCATACAAACGGAATTTTGTTTTTAAAAACTACAACCGGATGTATGTATCCTACCTGGCTGACTCGCCTTACTTGACAACTTGGACCTCCGTCACAATTAGTTGCCTTGAACTCGTTTGTGGTCTGCGCGCTACACTGACAAAGTATTTTGCATTTGTCCTCCCGGCCTGAAAATGCTCTCCTACATCTTTCGCGTGAGTATACATCAATGGAAAATTATCAGGGTGCTTTTACGCCAGCTAATTTGCATGCATTAGCTCGGCTAATATTCGCTAACAATCATTTTTCCCCAGCTAAGTTATCCTGAGCGCTGTTTCGGGCCTGCCCACAGGAATCTTCATGACTCACTTCTCCCTGTTGCTGTCTGTGTTAAACAAAAAAACAAAAAACCCCGACTTAATCCAGGCAACGCCCCGCAGGGTGTTAGACAGCTGGTAGCTAATGTAGCTAATGCTAGGAGTTGGTGGTCTGAGTCATTCTCCCACTTTTGACCTTTTATCGCAGCTGATCCGAGGCGGCTTTGACAGCATCATCAACCTCATCTTCAGGCTGCTCTTCCCAAAGAAGAGACCGGCCATCACCTTAGAGGACCCCAACATTAAGTATGCACTGCGCCTGATAGATAAAGAGGTAACCGCTCAAACGCTGCACGCTCTTGAGTGCTTGCAGAATGAAACTTGTCTGCAAACGCAGCAGATGCGTTCACGCTCACTGCTCTGTCTGTTTCTTGTTTTTTTTTTTTTAAAAAAAGATTGTCAGCCATGACACAAGAAAGTTCCGCTTTGCACTGCCATCCCCTGAACACGTCCTTGGTCTCCCTATTGGTAAGTGTGCGCACTCACGCATATCATCACTGCCGGAGGTTTGACTGCATATCTCAAAATCTGTTCTAGCTCCTTTCCTTCTCTGTTTAAGCTAGTTTTCTTCTGATTGGCCACCCCTGGTAAACAGACGGTTTAAACAGCTGATGTAGTGCCCATATACAGCTTGGGAATGGCAATGCATTCTGGGTAGTTGTTCATGCCAAACCGAAACAAAGGTAGATGCCAGCAGGTAATAAGGAGGAAGACACCTAAACCACCTGTGATACAAACTGAATGTAAACAAAGAGGCAAAGCAGTGTTATTAGAAGGGGCTGATATGTGAGCACAAACTGTCACTTTATTTTGAGGAGGTACAGTTTCTCAAGTTCCCTAGTGTTTTGTTAAAAAAGCTGTTTGTGGTGAGCGCCTAAACCTCAGACAACTTAAGAATTGTGCATGGGTTCAAGCTCACATTCAGACTTGTTGGACTCAGTTATGCTGTCTCAGCTGCTGAGCCATGGCTCTGTGACACATGCATCACTTACCCTTAAAGACACTGCATACAATTCATTTGACTTCATATTTAATACTGTTCTGTAATATTTTCTCTTTTTCAACATTGTGTTGAACACACTTATAAAGCATACCTTTTTATTTGACATTTATAATTGCGCTGTAATAACAACCCTGCATGCTTTGTTTTGTAGCTGGACTAAACTGTGATGAGAATGTTAAAAATAAGTCGTTCAGATGTGAAGTAGTTTTATGTCTTTTATTACTGCTCAATGTTTTGTTACAGCACTTCATGTTATAGTGCAGCAGCAGGAGCTTGTAGTGCCTTTGTTCTGCATCGATGCCGGTCAGAGGTATCCACAGTGACTACTGTGTGTCTGAGGTGTTACGCAGTTGCTGCTTCCATATATTTCATCATCAACTTGGAGTTGCATGAACCTCAGTCCCTTAATGCATTGCATTGGTGACATCACAATCCTGAGGTCTATTAGAGATATCCCCTCTCACAGTTACAGAGACTACAGAGGAAATACTTCCTGTAATGCTGAATTGAATCTCCCTGAGGCAAGCCACTGTCCCATCATGCTTCAAGACTGCCACCATCATACCTGTGCCAAAGAAACCATCCCCAGCCTGTTTCAATGACTACCGCCCCGTGGCACTGACACCCATTATTATGAAGTGCTTTGAACGACTAGTCATGTCACACATCAAATCCACCCTACCTCCCACCCTGGACCCATACCAGTTTGCATACAGAGCGAAACGATCCACAGAGGATGCAATCTGCTCTGCCCTCCACCCAGCCCTAACTCATCTGGACAAGAAAGACTCATATGTGAGAATGCTGTTCATAGACTTCAGCTCAGCATTCAACACCATAATACCACAACAACTCATCTGTAAACTGGACAGACTGGGCCTCAGCACCTCCCTCTGCAACTGGCTGCTGGATTTCCTCAGCCAGAGGCCTCAAGCGGTGCGTGTGGGCAACAAGGTCTCAAACAGCATCACCCTGAGCACGGGGGCTCCACAAGGCTGTGTGCTCAGTCCTCTGCTCTTCACCCTGCTGACACATGACTGCACACCAACCTACAACTCCAACCACCTTGTGAAGTTTGCGGACGACACAATGCTGGTGGGGCTCATCACCAAGGGCGATGAGACCCACTACAGGAAAGAGGTCGAGCTCCTGACCACGTGGTGCAGAGACAACAACCTCCTGCTAAATGTTAGCAAGACCAAGGAGGTTATTGTCAACTTCCAGAGAGGCCACACCTGTCACCCCCCATTGACCATCGACGGCGCTGCGGTGGAGAGGGTGAGCAGCACCAAGTTCCTGGGGGTGCACATCAGTGAGGACCTCTCCTGGACCACCAACACAGCATCACTGGCCAAGAAAGCACAACAGCGCCTCTACTTCCTGCGCAAACTCAAGCGGGCAAGTGCTCCATCACCCATCCTGACCACATTCTACAGAGGAACCATTGAAAGCATTCTTTCCAGTTGCATCACTGTGTGGGGCGGTAGCTGCACTGACTATAACAGGAAAGCTCTACAACGCATTGTGAGAACAGCTGAGAGGATAGTTGGTGTACCACTCCCCTCCCTGCAAGACATCTACACCACCCGCCTCACCCGCAAAGCCATCACAATTGTCAACGATGCAACCCACCCCGCGCACTGTCTGTTCAGCCTCCTGCCCTCCGGAAAAAGATACAGAAGTCTCCGCTCCCGCACTACCAGGCTCACCAACAGCTTCATCCACCAGGCTGTGAGACTGCTGAACTCTCTCCCCTCCCGGCTCCCAGCCAGCAGAACCACCAGATTGGCAGAACTATAGGAAGACAGACTGGACTCTACACACCCCCCCCACACACACACACACACTCCACAACAAGGAAACACTCTCTGAACCAAGAACTGGAAAACATTCCTGACTGAAAACAACTACCTCTGCATTACAATTGCACACACCTGCTGCTATATATTTTTAGTATTTTTTTAGCACTATTTATATTATTTATATTACTATTACTGCTGCTACAGTCTTATGCTGCATTAAAACAAAAACACTTACCAACCACAACCTGGGACTACCTCAAGTAGACTAGTACACTACTTTCCAGGGCACACTGTTGGAACACTTTATTATATGTTAGGTCCTGTCTTGTTATATCCTGTATGTTACCTAAATGTTGTGCATCTGCACTTTATTGTTGTCTATGTCTACGCATGGGACAGTGTGAAACGTAATTTCAATTCCTTTGTATGGCAAGTACATCTGAAGAAATTGACAAATAAAACTGACTTTGACTTTGACTTTGATTATCATTGTTTGAGTCACATAGTATGAAATGGGTGACGTTGATGGTAAGTACATGTTTGTTTTCATCTTCAGGGCAGCACATCTATCTGTCGGCAAAGATAGACGGGAAGCTTGTCGTCCGTCCGTACACACCAGTGTCCAGCGATGACGACAAAGGTTTTGTGGACCTGGTGGTGAAGGTAAAGATTTAAGGAAGGTTGTTTCCGTTTTAGTTTTTATATATGAAGGTGTTGATTGTTTGACATGAATTCCTCCATTTGTTTCAGATCTACTTTAAAGACGTTAATCCAAAATTCCCAGAGGGCGGGAAGATGAGTCAGTACTTGGAGAGCCTCAGGATCGATGACACGATTGACTTCAGAGGACCCAGCGGCTTACTTGTTTACAAGGGCAAAGGTGAGCAGCATAACTGAACACAGCAGGTGAACCAGCTTTATCAGCTTGGTTTAATACTCTCACTTTGCATTCTGCAGGTGTTTTTGCCATTCAGCCTGATAAAAAGTCGCCAGCTGAGATGAAGACTGCCAAGCATTTGGGCATGATCGCTGGAGGCACAGGTGAGGGAGCTGTTCAGTGTCAGGTCCAGGGATGGTTTTTTTCATTTGTTTGACTCATGTGGTGTTTGTTTTTAGGGCCGATGCTGCTTATTAGTAATAAAGGTGTTCACCATTAATTGAAGCTGGAGTCTTCATGTCTAAATTTTGACAAAACTCCATCACAAATCATTCAACAAATTGTTATTTTGACATGTGGACAGTTTCTGTAGCTATTATAAGAAGAGTTATGTAAGTGTTACTCATGCAACCAGATACTACAGAGTGGTCAGAGCATTGACCACCACAGAAGGTGCTGACTACAGAGAGAGCGAGGCAGTTGCATTGGAGCCACAGTAATGAAATAATAACTATTAAGGTAATTTGGGGGGAGTATGAATGTCAGATCTGATAAGTGTTTGAGCCAAAGTTTCCACTGGATCAGTGAAGTCAGAACACGATGTTAGGCAAAGTGGTCTGGCTCATTGTTCACCTCAGTGCCAGCAGTGCTCGACTGAGAAACCGGCGTTTGTATGGAGTGAATTTGGTGCCACAGAAATCTCTAAGATAATAATTTAGCGTTCTCTGGTCTGCTGTCTTACCGCCACAGCAGACGGTTCCACATATTTTATTTTTCCGCCTATTTTTTTATGCAACCCCTAATAGATTTGTCTTCTCCTAGTCTCCAACCAGGGACATGTTAGACTAATGTGCAAACTAGAGATGGACCGATCCGATATTACGTATCGGTATCGGTCCGATACTGACCTAAATTACTGGATCGGATATCGGCGAGAAATAAAAAATGTAATCCGATCCATTAAATATCAAAAAAACACCTCACAAAACTTGCGACACGGCGTAACTCGGCTCATAACCGTAGCACGTCGGAGCAGTGTGCCTCATGTGATAGAGCGGCTGTGTGTATTTGTAGCCTTGCTACCAAACCAGCATTTCATCTCCGAGGAAGTTATCCCAGAGAGAAGTAAAGCAAGTGTGTAAGTTCATCTCTGAATGTTTGTAAAGCGTTCCCATGTTAAGCTTAACAACCGATATATGGAGCGACTGACTCTCTCTCTCCCTCTCTCACCTTCCTGCAGCTACTTCAATCGTGAAACTGCTTAATGATCAGCTGATCAGCTTTTCTGTTGCGAGTCCGTCTCTCTTCTTTGTTTTGGTCCACTTTGCACCAGAAAGAGGAAACCAGCGGCGGAACAACAGCAGCACGTTTAACCTTGATAAGCTGTTGTTAGAATTTATTTAATATTACTTTCTACACCAGGATCCTTTTCTACGCAGCTGACGGCTGGTAACTGTGCAGGGGCGGATCTAGCAAAGTGTAGCCAGGGGGGCCGATAGGGCATTAACAGGGAAAAGGGGGCACAAAGACATACTTTTCTTTCTTATTCTCATTTAAAATGCCTAGCTTTTAGGGCTGCCACAAACGATTATTTTGATAGTCGACTAGTCACCGATTATTTTTGCGATTAGTCGACTAATCAGATCATGCATCGATTGGACGTAAAACTTACAGCTTGAAAATATGTTAAACGTTTATTTTGTGACCCAGAAAGAATAATAAGAGTAATATTAAAACTAACTAGCTGCCGCCATTGTTGACAACTGCGCTGGGCCGCACTATGAATTCTGGGACACAGCTTCTTCTTCTTCGGGGTTTAACGGCAGCTGGCATCCTTTACATGCACTGCTGCCATCTTCTGTTTCAGTCCGTTATTACACTTTTAAATCCTACTACTTATTCCTGCGTCTTTTGTGATCTTACAAAGCTTCAAACGACGCGTCGACTATTAAATCAGTCGTCGACGATTTTGATAGTCGACGTAATCGTGACTAGTCGACTAATCGTGGCAGCTCTACTAGCTTTTAATAAATAATTATCTGAATCTTACACCCAAAGTTTTAATCTGATGTAAAATGTATAGAAGTCCATTACTGTATATAGTAACTGTTAAGTCTAATATACCCTAGTAAGCTATAGTACTTTTTTCTTTGAGAAGGTACCATCTGTGAATTCTGCAATTCTGTTGAAGAAAGATGTTGAATCTATTTAATTATTCTTGAAAAATAATTTATTTCTGTGCATTTTTTTTTCAACCTGCATCAAATTAAAGTTGATTACATCGATTAAGCATCATGAGGTGGAGGGTGGGTGGTTCCCTATTTTTTTTTGCTGGGAGTTTGCAACCCTATTAGTTAGGTTGCTTAATATTTCTGCTAAGTACTCTTTAAAATACCAGAATAGGGAGGATTAAGTTTATTAGATTGATCAGTGTTGCTGAACTATGAAATATTTTGGGTGCAGTGTATTTTTTACATACAGGTATAACAGAATAGCTTTAGTGTTGTTGTTTATTTAAACTTGAGTATGAACTTATACAAAATGCAGCAAGATATTAAAAAAAACAGTTTTATTGATTAAAAAACACAATATCGGATTCATATCGGTATCGGCAGATATCCAAATTTATGATATCGGTATCGGTATCGGACATAAAAAAGTGGTATCGTGCCATCTCTAGTGCAAACACTGACCTGGGAGATGCTGATATGTAATCTAGCATTAAAGGTTATAAAAGCCATTTTCACAACCTTTTCTAAATATGATGACACTTTTTTCCCCTTCCTCTGTGCTCTATTTGTTCCAAAGTTTATTTGGGCTGTTTGCTCATCATCCACACAGGCGTTACACACTGTAGGGTCTTTACTTTACTGTATGACTCAGCAGTCCATCTGCATCTTAAGGATAAAGGTCACTCTTTCGAGGATGCCAATGTTCACATTTTGGACAGAGAGGACAGATGGTTTGAAAGAGGAGTGAAAGAGGCCATCTATGTCCACTGTGAGCGACCATCTTTGAACAGAGGCGGTGGTTTACGACACCAACTGTCTGCCATCTATAATCCAGTTTTGAGATCCCTCCCCAGACGCCTTAACGCCCACTCACATCCTGGGCCATCTGACCTCAGGAATTCACATGACAAGGTGGGGCCAGGTTTCACAATGAGCTCACCCAAAACCCAGGCTGATTAGGTCCCACACCCGCTTTCATGTGATTAGAGGATCACCAGGGGGTCCTTTGTCCCTCTTTGGGGGGAAACTCCCACTGGGTTTAAATCTGGGACTCTCGGCCATTTGACCTTAGAACTGAAGAAGCTTCTCGGATGAGAGGTGAAACGTCTTCAAGCAACTTAAAGAAGTCCAGACGCTTTTCTTTGCAAACTCCTTTGACTTTACTGTATGAAGTGCCTGTTAAGTATCTTTTGTTCTTTAAGTTGATAAATAAGCCTGAATTGAATTGTGTTGGAGAGGAGGTCAGCTGAGTTTAGGATTAGCAAACTTGTATAAATTCTAACTAAAGTTATGCTTTTAGAAACATTTCGTGTAATCTAACTTGGAGGTCCAACTGTGACCAAAGCACACATGGATGTCTGCACACATCCAGCCTTGTATTTAAAGGAGCTCTGTTAATGTAACCTGAGCCTGCGCTGGGTGTTATTACAGGCATCACTCCCATGCTGCAGATCGTCACAGCAATAATGAAGGATCCTGATGACAAAACAGTGTGTCACCTGCTGTTTGCCAACCAGGTGAGTTTTATGAACCACAATCTAATGTTTGCAGTCAGGAGGATATTTACTATGTGAGAACATTTGGCCTGGACTGGAGTGTAAATTTGTGTTCACGCAGTAGTTTAAAAATGTCGTCCTTCCCGTGTTCACAGACTGAGAAAGACATCCTCCTGCGACCGGAGCTGGAAGAGATTCAGGTCAGCCACCCGGACCGGTTCAAGTTGTGGTTCACCATCGACAGAGCACCTGAAAGTGAGTCCTCCAACAGTAACTACCTTCACATGTGAACTTTAACTATTTCAGACAGGAACTATTTCCAGTTTTCATACACATCAGGGAGTACCCAGGTTTACACCAGGGGTTGGTCTATTAGCTGCAGTAATTGCCCACTAGCACAGTCCATGATATTACATGGATGTTTGGATTTGTATTGGCAGGTTGAAGACCGACTAATGTTTACATTCTTTCTTACACCTGTCAGGTAATGCCTTAGAAAGTTAATTGCGTGTGAAAATGACTATTATGTCTTGAAATGTGACACAGGAGGCTAAAGTCCAATTTTAAACTTTTTATGTACTTTTTACGTATCCTAAATTTCAAAACTTCTAGATCAGGGGTCGGCAACCCTCAGCACGCGTGCCACAGCTGGCACGCGAAGGGTTAACTGATGGCACGACCAATGCTGGACTGGCCATCGGACATTTGCTCGGTGGCCCGGTGACTTTTTTTCCCTTTGTAACGGTATAAACAACGAAAGGTGGTGGTTTGTCCAGATGCTGGTCGGTGTGTAAAAATAACTCAGTTGTGTGGTGGTGGCTATGGCGGCGCTTCCTCAGATTCAGTAAAATTAGAAAGTGGTGGAGGCCAGCAGGTGGATGAGCGAAAAGGGAGGCAGGAGGAGGAGAGACCCGAGGCGGCCGAGTGTCAGGTGAACTGAACTTCAGGTAAGAAGTTATGACCTGCAGTCTATCTGGGTCAGATATAAACCAAGTTTAGGTGGAGCTTATTTTCATTGTGCTGACTTTTTACAGTCAGTTACAATAACTCGTACTGCGTGCTAGCTAGCATGACGGAGTTTCTATACAGCTGGGTGGGTGCTTTGATGTTAGTGATACCATAGTGAACTGTATTTTATTCACAAGGTTAGTTAGTAGAGTTGCCTGTAAAAAGACGGAATCGTCCCTCATTCAGAGAAAATATTACGCGTTTCGTATTAAGCTGAAAAGGAACACAGTTTGTCCCGTACTTTAGCTAAAATGAAAAAAAGACACAACGCTGGATTTATTCTGTCGTTACGCTGTCAGCTGCCTCTTCTTCTCTTTCTCTCCCCCCTCCATCTCCTGTTGCTACTTCAATCATGAAACGATCAATGGTCAGCTGATTGGCTTTTCTCTCGTGTTTGTTTATTTGCGCCAGAAAGAGGAAACCAGCGGATGTCGCGCTAAACAACAGCAGCACGTTTAAGCTTGATCAGCTGTTGTTAGAATTTATTTAATATTACTTTCTAGTATCAGATGATGTTTGCTGGAGCCACAGCTGTAAAGCTGCTGGTCATGATGGTTTGTATATGTGATAAGAGGGAAACATGCAGATGAAACCAGGAGATGTCCTTACTGAATCATCAGAGCTGAACAGGTGATGGAGAAACAGGTTTACCTTTTAGGTGACATGGATGAGTTGAAGGGAAGTTATGAACGGTTTCTGAGAGACAAATAACACCAGGATCCTTTTCTAAGTAGCTGACAGCTGGTAACTGTGCAGGGGCGGGTCTAGCAAAGTTTTGCCAGGGGGCCAGGTAGGGCATTAACAGGGAAAGGGGGGCACAAAGAAATACTTTTCTTTCTTATTCTCATTTAAAATGTCTGGCTGTTATTAAATAATTATCTGAAGCTTGCAACCAAAATTTTTATCTGACATAAAATGTATAGAAATCATACATATAACATTGAAGTAGCTGGAATCCACAGCTGTGCGTGTTCATGGAGCTTGCATTGTCACCTGCTGGACATCACTACCTGACAAGTTTAACTGTCTTCAGAACATTGCAGAGGCCTTATTGACAGCATTTGGCTCTACATATCTGTGTGAGCAGATTTTCTGTCACGAGTGTCCTCAGGTAGCCGTCTGAATGCTGGACACTCTGAGACCTGTGTCTCTGAGTGGGAGACCAGAGATCACATTAACATGTGTATCTCTGTATTAACAAACATGCCATATTGGCCCAGTTTATTTTTCTTATCATTGTTGTGAGGAGACCATAAATAGCATTTGTATTTTCTGTATTTGCTGTAATGGAGTTCTTGTTATGGAACTTTTTTTTGTTTTTGTTTCAAAATAGCTGATAACTATTCGCTGATAGCTGCCAACATCTGCGAACAAATATACTTCTATAAAGTTGTTCTATATAGTGTGTAACTGTTAATATAGGGCGTTATTAAATTTATTGCTAATGCAATCATATGGCACATTGACTTCTGAGGAAATTTTAAATGGCACTCGCCATCAGAAAGGTTGCCTACCCCTGGTGTACATTATAACATACCCATTTCTGTAATATATTTACATATCTATATTATTGCTAATATATATTGTAATATATCTATATCATGGCTAAAGCACTTCTGGATGGATGCAAACTGCATTTCGTTGCCCTGTACCTGTGAAACAAGTGCAATGACAATAAAGTTGAATTCTATTCTAAGAGAATGGTAGCACCACCAAAAGTTCAAAAAACAACTGTTACAAGCTTCTAGGATAAATAGCAGTGCTCTACATTCAACTCATAGAGAAATACACAATTGGTTATATGAAAAATGAATATGTTACCTTATCTGAAGGTATAGTTTTATCCAAAAAGTACAGAGAGGCCAACAGCAGCTGCATTCATTCAGGTGATCCTGAAAGATCTTTTCGAAGAAGATTTTTGAAGAGGGTGGACCGTTGTTTAACTTAATAACTTTGTGTTCTTGTAACAAAGACCATTTTGAGAGAAAATAATTTAGGTTCACCACATGAATAATAATTGCAGTAACGCTGGATTCCTACATTTACGTTGAGTGAGATAAAAAAAAAAATGTTTCAGCTTAAAGAGAGGCTTGAATTTATTTTCTTTGAGTATACAAATGCGCATGTGCAAAAATGTACTCCCCCTACCCCCAGTGCCCCAACAATCTCATTCATTTTGTGTTCAGAATCAGCCTCTGCTGGTTTAAAATAATTTTAAGTTTTCACAAAGAAAATCAAATCAGTTTGGTATTTTTTAATTACATTTATGAACAACTAACACAATTTGTATGTGTTCTTTGAAAGAAGGACCTGAATCTGTTTTTTGAGTATAGTAAGGGTTAGTAAACCTCTATTAAAGTCTCCCTCTATCCGGTTGTTCAGTGATGACGAATCCTACTTCCGGGCCTAAAGTAGTCTGCGTTTAATATGGCTTTTGTGTTGTTAACATGTTTAATGCTTTGTATTTTCTTCTATTTAATCCCCAAAAGCTCCTAAAAACATTCAGTGATCACCGTTGACCTCCCTCGGCTTTTATTACCGCTAATCATTTATTTAAGCTCAGTTTTTAAAACCTTACGATGTAACTACAGCACAGCCCATGCAGCAGTATATGAATAACTAACCTCGTATTGTGGATGGATTATCTCAGTTGTTCTCCTGGCTGAAGTTTGGTCCGTTTACAGCATCCTGCCATGCGATTACATTTGTTCCTGACCACTGAGAACACTCACGTTAACTTTTATCGAGTGGAAAAAAAAGTTAGCTTCTTTATATTATGCTAACATAGCTGTGTCGCTAGCGGTCACGTAGCACATCGTTATATACCAGCTAGCCAAACTTCAGTAACCCTACAAACGTCACTGCTGTTTAGTTTTCTGTCTTCATTTATGTTGGAAGTGATAGCAGAGCTGTACGTTTGAATTTGTTTCAAAACCCCTGCAGTCAGGACATGCTATATTGTATTTAGATGGAAGCTAGCGAGCTAACTTCCTGCTAACTTCTAACTCCGTTAAATGTCATAAATTCCGTTTTCATGGATGCCTGGATGTTAAACTCAATTGTTACACCTGGTAGAGAAGAACGCTGATCATTTTATTAAAGATGAAAGACTTTAGACAGTGTTTTAACTCTCAGTAATGCCACAGTGATCATTTGATATATGGACCTGCAGCAGAGTTTAGGCCCAGACACGGCCAGTGACGTCAGACTGAACAACCGGATAGCCTGTTGTTTCTTAGATTCAGCAATGAACCGGAATTTAAAACAAAACATAGATGACATTCTGTCGCCTCGGCAACCACCAAGATCTCACTGCCTACAGACATTCAGTAACTCTCATTGGATGTTGTTCATAAATATCTTTCAGGACATATAAAAGTTTTCTACCTGCCCTAATTATGAAAGAAGTTATGCGTGAGAATCTCTAAAATGTCGAATACTCTTCCACTAAACAGTCGTCTTCTACTTTGGTGAGGTTTTTTTAACACTTGTATTTTGGTTTTGTTTTATTTTTTACTGCAGTTCCTGTAGAGTAGTTTTTAATGTGTTAATTCGGAATGTGCTACAAAATAAAAGCCTTTCCTTTACAGTAGGTTTGTGGGCATTTTATTTTGAATTGTTCCAATCATGGAACTTCAAAGGAACAGCCCTTCAAAGGAACAGCCCGTGATGTCACAGTGCACATTCTACTGGCAAAACCCATAAATAGGGGACAAATTCAACCAACTTTAGTGGATCTCGGATGGCAGAAACACAAAACAACCTGGTTGTTAAAACAAAGACAAGGCAGACGCAGAGAAACGCAGACGCAAACACTGAAGCATCTACAATGGCGGAAGCACAAACAGAAATGGTCGTCACACCAAAAATAACAATTTTGCAAAGACCAAAAAATGAGCTTGAAAAAGCCAGAAGACCAAATCCTGAAAAGTCTCCTGTGGCACAAGCTCAAAAGGAAATGGTTGTAAAACCAAAGAAAACCAAAAAGCAAAAAGAGAAAAGAGTGGCTGTGGAACCAAGAAGACCAATTACTCGGTCAATTACTCGGGCTCTTCTAGAAGCTCAAAACAACAGGGCTGATGGAACAAACCCGAGAAATAAAGAATTCCCAGATGTCCCAGAAATGCCAGAAAACACTGATGCAACTTCTGAAAGGGAAAACCCTGGACCCGTCACTATTTCAAAAGCAAAGGAGGACATGAAGATGCAGACAGAGGGAAATGTTAATAACCCCAGTGGACAAAACCCTGTGCCTAATGGAGGGACTTGGCAGTATCAGCCCAAGCCCACATTTAGACCCCATCAGGACAGAGTCCACTTTAATCCATGGGAAGAGATTACTGCTCTGAGATACCAACTGCAAGTCTCCCAAAGCTATCAGAACAGCCTTTATTGGAAAATGATAGCTGCTAACAAGAGGGCCTCTTTTTGCCAGTTTCAGGTGAACAACCTTCATGCACAAATCCACGAGAACAAAAGAAACCATGAGGAAATGATTAAAGACCTCATAGTGCAGCTGGAGGAGGCTTCTTGTAATAAGCCAAATAACACCAGTAAGACAGAGGTTCTCACAAATGACAATGAAGCAGTTGTCAAACTTGATGAGGTGATGCTAAGCCTGCAGGACCAAATCAGCCATCCTACCACAGAGCAGTGTGTGGAGTCTGCCACTCAAGACGCAGAGGCTTCACACACGGACTCTGTTGGCCTGATGTCCTCTAAGGAGGCTGAATTTGAGCTCAAATGTAGGACTCAACAAGAGCAGATAGTGATGCTCCAGAAACAGCTCCTAGCAGCTCAAAATCAGCTCAAAGAACAGGCCATTAAACATAGCAAGGAGCAGGAGGCGCGCAACACAGAAATCAGTGACCTCAAATCCCAGCTCTGCTCTAACAAGGCCCTTCATGATTTAAGGGTAGAGACTCTTGAGCGAGAGCTGAAAGAAGCCAAAGCTCCCTCCCTTAAAATCACGCAGGAGCAAATAGAAGAGAATTCTGCCGATGCAAATGAAAAGCAAAAATCCGAGCCTCTGAAAGAAAAACACACTGGAGGAGAGGAGAAGATGGAAAAAGAGGACTCACTGCCACCAACTGCAATGTCTCTGCAGGAGCCTCTGAAAGAAAAAGACACCACAGAACAAGAAAAGATGGAAAAAGAAGAGTCAGCTACATTGTCTGTACAGGAATCTTTGCGACAAGTACGAGACAAACAGAAAACACTTACTGCCAAGCTAGCTGAACTTGAAACTGAGGTTAAGAGCCTGCCAGAGATGCCGCCATTTAAGAAGAAGAAGAAGCAGAAGCGGAACTGGCTGGTTAGGCTTTTTACCTAATTGGCCCCAACATCATGTCCTAAAAATCATATTTATATACAACTAAATTGCCAGTGAGCATTTGAACCCCACTCGGTCGAGACAGAAGGCCACCCCTTCCTGAGCCCGGTTCTGTCAGAGGTTTCTTCCTATTAAGAGGGAGTTTTTCCTCTCCACTGTCGCCAAGTGCTTGCTCATGGGGGATTTGGGGACCTTTTTTAACATCAACAGCTCACTGGCATCAAATTTAGGACTCAGCAAATATAGAAATGGATGATTCCTCATCAAGTGAGGAATCATCCATTTAAAACATATTTGCTGAATCATATTTAGTTGTATATAAATATGATTTCTGGGACACTAAGGCCAATAACAAACTAATTTGGACAATTGGGAAAAAAATAAATTGGAAAAATAAAAAAAATAGATGTGTCCTTGTGTCATATAGATTTCAAATAACATATCATTTGATGTCAACATATTTTTGTTACATTTGCAGTGCTCGTGGTCTTATATTCTTAAGATTCTGTTCATTTTTGAGTATATCCTTCTGCCTTGATTCACATATTTACTGCTGCTTTGCTAACTTTAGTCATGGCAGCATCAGCACAGGTAGAAACAGATACACATCAGAGACATCACATGTAGGTAGGTTGTGTTTTTGTTCAGAGTGACATCTCATTTAAAAGCAGGGAGCAAAGGACACTGAGCAGCATATCAGTCAGCATAGAAAAAAATGCCATAAATTTCATCAATTAGGCTGGAATCATTTCCTTGTAGTGGCTTCTGTTGTAAGTGCTTTACATTTCAGCATGACATACTGTATGTGTCCTACATTGACAACTCTTGAAGCTGGTCATTTTCTTGGAATGGAGCTAAAGATAAAACCAAAACAAAACCAAATTTTCATAACAGATCTTTATTCTGCAATAAGGGACATTAAAAACCTAATAATGTTATCATTAAAAATATTAAAATGGGAAATAATCATCAGTCTTGCACAAAATCAAAATAATATGTTTATGCAATACTAGGTGCTGTAATCTTTTCCAATCTGTTATGCTCAATCACTGCGTCTTCATGTAAGACACATGTTTGTTTGTGTGATCTTTAAACTTGAAATCCGCATTCCAAACCCTAGATTTGATTGTTTCAAGCTGCAGCAAAATGTATAATGGTAATGGTATAACTCTGCCTCCTGACATCTGACCCACGTTAAACTCATGGACTGAACATACACACAACCACAACCACCTACACACACACACACTGGACAACTGTACCCTCAAACACACAATAATAACATGGACTGAACCACCACTCACAACCACTAGCACTTTATATAGCCTCTGTAGAAATTATCCACATATCTCACTTATCTTAACTGCACTACTGTATAGTTCTGTGTAAATAATCATTCTGTACATACAATAATTTTTAATCCTACAACTGTTTATAACTTGCATAGTTCACATTTCTGTATAACTGTATATCTCATATTTCTGTATAGTTTTTTATTTCATATTTTGTATAGTTTTTTTCATATTTATATCCTGTTCATAGCCTGTACATAGCTTGTACTCACTACAGCCTGTACATACTTATGGTTATAGCATATTCATAACATACTTCATACCGTATCTAGATTAATGTGCAAAAACAGTTTGAATTTATCTCTTTGTTTTTTGAATTGTTGCAGTTTAGTTTTTAACTTTTGATATAAAAACTCAGCTCGGCCAATCGATCACAGTTCACGCACAGTTATCACCGCAGGCTAAATGCGGAAAAAGGTCACCAGCATCACTGAGGGCAAATTTCAAAGGGGCCGAGAGGTTTGCTGGTTCATTTGTGGTTATGCATCAGAAACTGTTCAATAAACATTCTTTCATAGTGATGGATCACGTATTTGTCACCAGGAAGTTGTATATCATTGTCATTGTGCATCATTGTTGGATAAGAGTCATTTTCAGTTAAAACAACAACAACAACAAAAATAGTGCAGTACGTGGTTTTAATGTGAGAAATGATCAAGCAGGTAGTTTTGTTCAGCAGAGTCAAACATCAGAACTGAAAACAAGCAAAGCAAATTTTGACATTTTCAGCGGCTCCCTTATCTGTAAGGAGCTGCTCCAGCATACTTGGTTTGGCCCAGATCTTTATGACTGACCCTTCCTGATGCAGCCCTACCTGTGAATGTGTTAACCACTAATCTATAGATTGAAACTTGATTAAATGATTAACCAAATACTTATTTGTTTTATAATCAATGATTTTATTAATGGAATTTTCTGGGTTAAGGAATATCTTTAGGCTTACAGGAATGTAACTCCCAATAGAAAAAAGGCTTTTAAAACCTTGGATAATCATTTCTGATTTTGCACCAAAAAGATTACATTTTTAGTATCCTGATAAAATATAGGTTAATTTTGATAATGCTTCAAAATACATGCTTAGCAGGATAAAAGGCCAGCTATGAGAGAGAGAGTTGGAGTTTAATGATTAAACACAGTAGTGGTGCATAAACTCACTGGGAGTGAAACGAGTTGAGTGAAGAACCACATGATGCTCAGTGCATCATGGGAAACTCCCCAGCAGCCTAAGGTTACAGCAGCGTAACTAAGGGAGGGTTAAGGGTCACCTGATCCAGCTGTAACTATAAGCTTGATCGAAGTTTTAAGACTAATCTTAAAAGTAGAGTGTGTGAACTTTTAGAAACTTTAAGCCTGCAGTCTGAGAGCAGCTCTGTTAGGATTAATAAGGTTTTATCAGGTTTCAGGACCTTGTATGTGAGGAGAAGGATTTTAAATGCTAAATTAAATGGGGAGCGGTCTTTCTACTCCTAGCTAATACTCACTGCATCCAGCTTTTCATCTTAAGAAAAAAAAAAAGCCTGATAATAATGAAATACAATAGTCCAGCTTATTTTTTTTTTCAGCATCACTCTGAGACATGTTTTTAATTTTAGTAATATTGCACAAAAGAATAAAGGCAGTCCCTTATATATGTTTAATGTGCACGCTGAAGGACATATTCTGATTAAAAATGACTTAAACTCCTCGTGGTGTTACTGGAGGCCAGTGTAATGCCATCTAAGGTAAATATCTGCTTAGACACTGGTTATGTTTTGACTTTTAAGAACCAAGTACAGTAACCACAGTTGTACCGTAATGTATGTCTGACTGGTGGTACAGGCTGTAATGATATGACAGATAATCAGGAAGCAGAACAGGTCACTTTAAAGTTGCTCTTATAGATCGTCTCCAGTAGGTGTCGCTGCTGAACACTGAAAATGCCCCACTTTGCACCCTCTGATTCTGAGCAGTATTTTAACCTCAGGCCTTTCTGGGTTTCAGACTGGGAGTACAGCAAAGGCTTCATCAGCGAAGACATGGTGAGGGAACACCTGCCGCCTCCCAGCAACGAGACCCTCATCCTGATGTGCGGACCTCCACCGATGATCCAGTTTGCCTGCAACCCTAACCTGGATAAAGTCGGTCATGCCGACAGCCGCAGGTTCACGTTTTAGACATCGTCCACACAGGAGTCATCATTTGGATATTTAAGGGTATCCAGTTGTATCTTTTTTTCCCCTTACCCTGAAAGCATTAAAGCTGTCATATCTACATTGGGTATTGCACTATATTTAAATATGACATAATATGCGATGATATTTATCATGCAAGAGAATCACAGCTTGGACCAATTCTTGTATGTTTGGTAGGAAGTTGTGAACGTGTAGGGGGAAATGGGATGTGAAATAAGGATTTTATGACAGGATATGAAGTTTCTGGATGTTTGGCTTGAAAATGAGGCGCTTTCACTTTGGTTTTACTAGAAGACTCGAGGTTTACTGGCTGTTTTTTCTGAGTGCCTTAAACACCTGCAAAGATTTTATTTAATGCACACCACAAGAATTGTGATCACTCGCTTCAATACAGAATCATTGATTGTTCCGTTATGGCTGTTGGGAACGTGTTACAAGTCTATACCTGTTGCTTATCTGTTGTCACGCAAGACGTGTCAGTATTTGCTCTGTTGTGATTTGTCAAACGCAGCGTGGTTCCTGGTTTGTTTTCTGAAAGTCTGGAAAAAGTGGTTGCTTGTGTTTATGGATCATAAAGCAACAATGCTGTTGAACTATTGGTGTTTTGATCATTATTTCTGAATCATGTTGGTCACAAGTGGATTTTAGCTTCTACCATGATTAAGTGAAGACACTTTCTGCAGGGGAAAAAAATGCATTTATTACCAAAACATTTTAAAAACAGAATAAAACCACAATTGGTATGCATGAAAAGAGATTTGTCCATTTTCTTTTAAGAACGAAGGAAAGACTGTCTGCAGTGAGGCAGGGATCGGATGTTAATCGAGTTGAATATCCAGCCTTCCTGCAGGCTCCATTAAACTGTATCTGAAACAGAAGAGCTGGACACTTCAGGGAAACACACTCGTGTGTGTACGGTAAATGTGACACTCCAGTCAGCCAGGCGCTGATTAGCTTAGACTGTAAACAGGAGGAAGCAGCTGGCTCCAACTTACATGATATCTTTATTTAAACTGTGCGAAAACAAAAATAGGTGGCAACTTTTTTTTTTTTAAAAGAATGTCCTTTAACTAGTAGGCATGGGCATACACTGGCTAAAACATATTGGTCTCCAGGAACTATTCGAGTAGTCTTTGATGCTCACTCTACTTTAAAGTCATCTTTGGCTTTCTGAATTTCTCCCATTTGACAGTCACATCTAATCTCTCAGTCATGGATGTTTTTTAGTTAACAGCCTATAGGTGTGCTTTGTCCCCTTTTGGTTTAAATATTAGCTTCCACTGGGAAAATGAGGGGAATATATATTTTAAGACTGAGAGAACCATTTGATATGAATGTTTTGTTTGGTTGTTTTTTTTTTTTTTAAAGACCATTCCTACTAGTTTAGTGGTGAACAGTGATTTCCTTGAGCCAGGTGTGCATGTTCCCCTGTTTCCAGTCTATATATCAAACAGGTTGTAGCATAACAGTGCCCTCACGCTTCTCACTGATAGTGTAAGCACATAGCTTAACATCAATAGATACTAGTAGCTTTATCTGTTCTGTTGGGAGGTGGTGGTGCTCACAGTAAAATGTTAACCCCAAAAAATAGCCACAGCACTTTGTCCAGCAGTGGTGCTCCAGAGAGCCTGGATACAAATCAGGATTTGTTTTTCTTCTGAAGAAAGTAATTTTTCAAAGAGAGCAGCCTTCAGCTTACACAACATTTAACTGGGTCAAAATGCAATTCTGTGAGCACCACACACAAAAATGCTGCTCGCCCTGCCTCACTCGATTTCTGTGAGGCATCAAGCTTAACATGTGGTCAAATAAAATCATAACGTTGAATGTAAGCACTTCTCACAAACAGAATCTGGGCACAGCTCAGGAAGAGACAGTGAACACAACTGAGGACAAGCCCTTTCAAATACGGGCTGAAACACACAAAGCATAAAATTCATCAAGAGGTATGTTAATTTGAGAACACTTTGCATTTTCAGTTCACACGTTACATTTTGGACAGCTTCAATAAATATAGATGTCTACATGTGAAAAATGGAAATATTGTTAGAGTCTGACATGTTCTCTTACAAAAGCTGATCGGCGGTGGAGAGAGATGGACCACAGGATGAAGTTGGCACAGTTTCTTTTTCCATGAAGCTTGCGGAGCTCTGCAGCAATATCAGATGTTTGAGTTATTGTGCATTTCTGAGGGATCATACTCTGGAGGGCACGCCGACACCTCCCGGAAAAACACGTCGTCCTTCAGCATGCTCTGAAACACAAAGAGGAGCAAAGAGAATAGCGTTCAGTGTAGTCGATGGACAGCGTGTTCTGTGTGATCACACCGGAGCAGGTCAGCTTCTCACCGTCAGATTGTTGATTCCCTCAGAAAAGGCTCCTATCTGTCTTACGGTTCCTTCAGAGTCCTCCATCTGTGAAAAGTGACAGAATCAACTCAAATTCACTTAAAAACAAAACACATTTATTGTGTTACAGATAAGTGCAACTGGGAGAGTGTGTACCTTTTCCAGGTGCTCAAGGTTATCCTCGTAGATCCGAGCACTAGTCTGGAAGCTGCTGTTCTTTGGCATTTCCACATTCATGGGGCACACATACTCCTCACCGTCGTCCTGACGTTTCTTCCTCAGGGTGCCAAAACCTCCAAACGACAAGCGCCTCGGCTGAAGGAGGATAAAGGACACAATTAACAGATGGCCAGCTCCTAACCTGAGTGTTTGCTGTATTTACTACAAGCCTCATTCACCCACACATCACATTTAACCTTCACACTCCAATAAATGCATCAGGGAGAACACGGGGTTCAGCATCTTGCCCAAGTATACTTCAGGCTAGAGGAGCTGGGGATTGAACCGCCGACCTTCCAAGTAGCAGACAACCTCATTCACATCCTGAGAAACAGCTGCTTTATTTAAAAGTATTATTAGTGTTGGGAAACTCTACTGGGCTTAAAGCTTTGATATTTATGGGAACAGAGCTTATTTACTTTCTCATTTAGATGCTTCTCCTTTAAAAGGTTTGCTGACTGTATGCAGGAGATTAATATAAAAGACTCTGGGAAAATGAAAGTACCGCTTATTTGATTTATGATCATGCTCTTAATTGCAAGTTTCACATCTTATGTGAACATAAAAAAGACAAAGCATGTTATGCTTTAGGGCGTGGCTACTCTGTGATTGACAAGAGGTTACCGAGTGTGGAGTGGCTTCAGTTTCACCATCCATGCTTTAAATCCAGCCTGCTGCCCAAAGAGGTGAAAACACAGAGAACTTCAGATCTGTAAGAATTGAGAGGCTTTTTTTTGCCAGGTTTACTTTTTTACTTTTGGTTTGCCAGTTTTGGTACCGCTCATCTGTTTAGAGTCTGCAAAAAGGAAAAGTTCCTCTCTGTAGTAGGGAGGGTTTGTTGTGAAACAGCGTGCAGTTACCTTGACCTTGGCGGTTGCTGTGAGGACAGTGTAGTCTGGGTTTTCCAGACAGTCCTGTTTGAGCCGCTGCGCCTCGGAGCCAATGAGCAGGTGGAAATGGGTGGCCAGGTGGCGTCTCAGCAGGGTTTTGTTGGGAGGGATGTTGAGCAGAAGGGCGAGTGCTTCCACATTGAATCGAGGCTCCAACACCTTCAGAACAGGCAGATGAAACATCGCGGTGCAAGGTCAAAAAAATAAAAATATGTATGACGCAGAGCAGCAGAGGGGACTTAATCATTTATTAATGTGATTCCAGATGATTTGTTGTGAGCATGAAAAAAAACAAAGGGTCTTACATTTATTTACTGGCACCAGATATTTGTTAAAAGACAGAAGCTTAAAGTCAGAAATGTAGGCAGTTCACCGTGTGCTCTTTGCTAGTGAAGTGATAAACTCTATTTATCACTACTGTCTAAAGCTTTAAAGACAGTTCACCTCAATTATGCATTTCCCTGTCATGAAGTCTTTTCCTTTGCTTTGAGTAGTCTTGTATAGGAATTATTTTCTGATGCAGTTATGCAAAGCATATCACAAGAAAGAATTCATTCTCCTGCAATGAAATGCTCAAACTAATGAGACTGAAGGCATCTAAACATTTTATGACATCCCGCTCAGCTGAGCTGTAACGTTTCCTTTTAGTTTGTTGGTTGTTAGACACTAGAAAGAAAGTAGTTCCTACATGAAACTGCTCATACTTAGGTTTGTGGAGTTTTTTCCCCAGTAACCTTTTTATAACTGCTGCCAAGTTTCTTTGAATGCATTTCCTGCACAATGAGCACCAAAGCCGGCTCCATTTAGTTTGATTAAATAAAAGAAATATGCAGCACCAGTGACTCGAGGAAAAATGATCTTGGGTGGAACAGCTTACTTAAACCTGATGAATGCACTGCTTCTTCAGCTCTTTACAGTCTCTATTACACATTTTGTGACCTCCAATTTGCAGTTTCCACAGTTTATTCTGTCTCCTGTGTTTATTTTTGTGTATGTAATGCTCACCATCAGCCCTCCGTGAACACCACTCCCCCTCAGGTTGGGGGCATATTCCGCCAGGTCCACGGAGCGGAGCCACTCCATCACTCTGTGGTTGGTCCACTGCGAGATCTCTGCTGGTGTCACGTTGCTCTGGATGACGAGGGAATAAAATTGATAATTAAAAAAAAAAAAATGACGGGTTTAAAGCAAAAGAGAAGGGCGGGTTGGGACTTCTGCGTGATACCTCATCAGAGGGACGGCGTCTGAGACAGTTGGGGTCGTAAGAGTTGAGGCGGAGGACCTGGATGGCCCTCTTGATGCTGAGGTGATGGAGAACACTGCCAACCTTCAGAGACAGCAGGTCCTCCTGGGATAACAACAAAGAGTTACCATCTACACACGTCACCTGTCGAATGACTTATTCATACAAAAATCAGACAGAATATGAAAGAACAGCTATTTTTGAACTTTTTAATAAGAGTAAATCTGAAAGCTGAGCGGAGCTCACCACTGTCATGTAGTGCAGCATGCGTCCATCAATTCGAGCCTCATCAAAGTGACTTTTGTACTGCGGGAGACCAATGTCATCCAGCCATCCTGAAAACAAACAGCCTGTTTGAATCAAAGCTAATGGAGATGATACGTGCAGGCCGTGAGATGACGGCACTCACTCGTCACCCAGTTGTGGTCTAGTTTGCCCTTCAGATCTTCTTCTGATTCGACAGCCTGCAGGGCCAGCTGCAGCTTCTTCCTGTGCAGAGGGTGCTTCACGCCCAGCTCCTGAAACATGAAGTGTGACGTTTATTCTGCCTGTTTTAGTACAAATTTAGCAAATCGTGTATTTGATCTCCTTTAGGACAATTCAGATGAAGTGGCATAATTACAGACTTGTTTCTTCATTTATTCTTAAAAATATATATAAGTTTATAAGCACTAAAAGTACAAAGATAAAAAAAAAAAAAATGTATATGTAAAAAAAATGTTTCCACTGCTGTCACTGTTACCTTCTCCAAGTCATGCTGTGATGCTTGCAGTAACGTTTGTCCTGATTTGATCCAGCTCTGACCCTGCGCGACATAAAACCCGAGGCCCTGCTCATGAAGCCACGCACAAACTTCCTCTTTGCTCCACCGTGAGAAAGGAAGATCAACAGCACTGAGAGAGAACGAACATCGATAAGCAGCATTCTTAAAACCCTCAAATAGGAAAAAACACTTTGTAGTTTTGCCTTTATATCCAGCAGTTAATAATTAATAAAATAACATTTTAATTAGGTTTATAAATTACATGTTCTAAAACGGTTTTTGAACGCCTACATTTGTTTGGTGTCATGTGACCAGCCAAGTCTGGGACCGGCTGTAGCTCTGACCCCACCCCTTCTGAACTCCATCTCGGCCGCATCATCGAGGTTGAAGGAGGTAGAGTGGCTCCTCTTTAACCTGCATCGCAATTACATTAGAAACGATCAAAGATACATTTCCTCCAGTTCAAACACCGACGACGCGTCGCTGAGTGTTACCTGCCAAAGAATCTCTTGAACCCTTTGGACTTCTTCTTGGTTTCGGGCGAGGACGTTGGAGGTGATTTATCGTGGGATTTCCGGGGAGGAGCACCGGCCAAGTCGAGGTGCTCTGTGCCTTTGTGCTCCGTCTCAGCTGTGAAAGTTAAATACACATGTGAAACCATACAAGCTGGAGCAAGCATGGATGACCAACCACCGTGAGCACAGATATTCCAGAGATCTCTGGATTCAAACAGGACGAAAGCAACACAAACTGGAGAAGCATCACACATGCAAACATCTACTCATTTACAAATAAGTAATGCAAAAGAAATTAAACCTGGAAAAACACTAAAAACGGCATAATTGCAGATGGTTTAATGTCATGGATAAAAGACAACTGGATGTTTTTGTGATATCTTTGATAGAAACATGTCAGAGTAAGGTGCAAGCCAATGGCTGAGAGAAGAAAAAAAAGAAATCCCAATAAAAAAAAAAAAAAAAAAAAGCTTTTCATTAGTGGTTTCCAACTTTTCTTGCAACTCAGTCTGGTTTTATCTCTTCAGATCTTTAAGATATAAATATTGAAACAGTGAAAGAGAAAACAATTATATTTATAAACTCATAAACATGTTATAAGATGTCACAAACAACAGCAACAACAAAGTTGGGAAACACTCATTTTTTAGGAGAGTGTTTCTATCAAAGACCAGCATGACAGGGATTCATGTAAAAAATGTTTACATTGTCGTGTCAGTGCTGGCTTCAGTTCATCCAGCCGTCTCACCCAGAGCTGCCATGCTGCAGGCCAAAAAGGCCACTCTGCTTCACTGTACCTAACACAGGTGCACTGGCACTCCGGGTGCGATCTTCACAATTTACAGAGCCATGAAGGAAACATGAACATAAGTAATAAAATAAAAACACACACAAACAAATACAGAAAAAAAAAAAACCCAAATGCCTTCTACAAGATGGCAAAGCTCACCGAGGTTCGGGGCGCTGCCCGTCTGCTTGCCTCCACGTAGTTTGAAGAAGCCCCGGCCGAATGAAGCGCGGGCTTTCTTGGTACCAAAATTCCCCTCGCTTGTGGCGTTTCCTTTAGCTGGAGAAGAGGAACTAGGTCCTGTTTTATTTAGGCCCTATGAGGAGGGAAAAAAAAACAATATACAAAAGAATTAAATTACAAATCACAGGAAAAAAGCAGCTGCATGTTTAACCACTAGGTGTCAGAGGAGGACAAGCTTACACACAGGACCCTGTGTCTGGCGCTAATCATTCATAACAAGGAAGATCTATTCTACTAATTATTCTACCAAGTATTTTTGATATAACAATAGAATATTATTATAGAAATAATAATAACAATTCTAATAAGTATAACAGTATAATCAGCCAGAGCACATCAGAGATAGCCTTGTGTAAGGAGCTTGGAAAGAAAAGCGTCTGGACTTCTTTAAGTTGCTTGAAGACGTTTCACCTCTCCTCCGAGAAGCTTCTTCAGTTCTAAGGGTCAAATGGTGGAGAATCCCAGTCCCAGTCCTTTTGCCCCTCTTTGGGGGGGATACTCCCACTGGGTTTAAATCTGGGACTCTCCACCATTTGACCCTTAGAACTGAAGAAGCTTCTCGGATGAGAGGTGAAACGTCTTCAAGCAACTTAAAGAAGTCCAGACGCTTTTCTTTCCAAGCTCCTTAGACTACGATGACCTGGATGACTGAGAACCTTCACAGACACCCAGAGATAGCCTTGTCTTACTTGATCAGTGCTGCTGGTTCCAGCTGAGCTGCTTGGCTCTGGGACGTCTAAGGTACTGAAATCACAACAATGAGAATTCAGCCTCAAGCACAGGCTAAAAAAATGGTTTAATAATCTAGAAATGTTCTTAACATCAAGTAGAAGTAATATTACATAATTAAAATTAATGTGTTAAAAAAAATCAACCAAAAGAAAGGAAAAAATGAAATTTGTGAAGGTGTAATCAGAAGAATGCATTAAATTACTATTCTGCTAACCAGACATTAGCAGCAATTGTTACACAGAGTCATTTAAATTCGATGTACCTAAGAAGTGTTCCGCTTAAAGCCTTTGCTCACTCAAAGTACACCCACACAGGTGTTTTCACATCGGTTCCTTGATTAGACCTTTTATGTTGGCACAAATCTTCCCGACTCCACTCAGTCCTGTTGTAAATGCTGTGCGGTACAAATTTCACCTTTATTTTTGTTACTGGTATGGAAATCTGTGTAGCCTCAGATTCCCACCTTAAAGGTCTAATCACACCAAGGTCTAATGCAGGGATGAAAGAAATGGACTCAAACTACTGAATAATTTCAGCAACAACAGCAAACACTATTAACTTTTTACACTTTGACGCTGCGTCACTAAAAGCAAATAGCATCGCCAACACACCACCTCCTTTATACAATCTAAATTTATTCAAGCTGATGTTTTGCTGATTAGGTTAAAGGTCCCAGACATCACCTAGAACTAGACTGATATTTGTGCACAAAATGGAAATTACTTCATTTGACCCATGAAACTAAATAAAGTAGAAAAAGAAGGGTGTCTTTTAATTACAGCAATCAGGTGTGAAAGCTTGAGTTTTACCTTCCGGCTGCCTGAAGCTGTCGCTCTCTATCCAGTTCGTTCATTTCAGAGAGCACCGCTATGCATGGAACAGACTGAGACAACAGATAAGAGCACGATGAAGCAAACACATTTTCCTAAAGCAGAACATGCACCCACACCAACAAACAGAACAGCAAGAACCAAAGCTCTGAATTCCTGGCAGACACAATTTCAGAGTGGGAGGCCAAAACTGAGTTTTTATAAAGGAAGTCCACAGTCTGGGGTTCATCCTGTGTCAGAACTGTTTTGATAGAGGTTGTGTTTACCTCGCCCAAGCTCCTTCCTGCCTCCCCCTCCAACTCCACAGTGACCTGATCAACCTCCATGGCTGCAGAGACCGAGGGATCATCTGGGATATCGTGATAGTCATCTTCATTCAGCTTCTCTGAGAGAGCACAGTCAGGGCAGTCAGCGGGGACGCCATAAAGCACAAAACCACCGACATCATTCTTACCTTTTCAAGGTTCATTGGCAGTGTTAAAAGCATTCCAACATTGTGGATAAAAGTACAAGAACATGGGGGCTTTTAACAGTCAAACAGGCAGTTTTGGGGTGCTTTTTGCATTTACTTTAGTTACAAATACTTTGACAGTGAGAGAAAATGTATTTGTAATGGCAACACAAGTCTTGCAGCTCTACAAAAATAATCATGGATAGAAACAGAAAGGAAGTCTTGTGAAAAGCTCCCTCTTTGCTGTGAAGTACACCAGAGCTTTTCAGTAATTACTATTCAAAAGAAAAGATGTCTTTTTCTACTGCCAACAGGTTTTGGGGGTCAAAAACTGTTTCTCTTAAATTTGGAGAATTGGGTGTTTTACATGTTTATTTTGAACACTTTAAGAACCAAAAGAGCTATAAGAGCTATAAATGTGTTTTAAATCCAGCTTCGACTCAGTGCATAAGTAGTTTTAACAACAAAACTGTAAATATTACTGTGAGCACATTTGAAATTTATGAGATTAGATTTTCTGACCTTTGACCAGCTCCTGCATCTTTTTGCACTTTTTAAGGGACTCCTCCAGCTCTTTAATCCTTCGTTCCTGGAGACAGACACACATTATGTCATTACAATGATGACTCGAAGTGAGTTAAAGCTGCTGCTGAGCTGCTGACGCACTGCACACTACCTTCTCATCGTTCTCTGACGTCAGCGACTCTAAAACCCTCTTCATCTTCAACATTTCAGTATCTGGAGAAAGAAGAAGAAAAAGAAAAAAGATGCTTTATACTTGTGAACATTTAAACATCAGCTCCTGCGGGCTCTGAAAGCAGCCAACAGAAACCAGAAATAATGAAGCCACTGGGGCACAGTGTACTGGTCAGAAGGGCTCTTGTTTCAGCTTGCAATGAACTCTTGATTTAGTTATCGCTACAAATTAACAAACACAAGGTCTGTGTCTGTTTTTTCAAGCAACACCACACAATTAAATGCACACCCCAACCACTTGATAACGTAATCCAAACCTAATGAACTAAAAATGTGCACAGGCTGATATGTTGTATAATTTCTTGCATTCTTCACCACCAGCAGCCACACCAGCGTAGTGGGGCTGCTGACCCACAGACACAACCAACAGCAAAACAGGCAGATCTAGCAGCTCAAGAGCAAGATTATTCCCTCGGGCGAGGTTGTGTCAGATCTGGTTTGGAGGGCAAATGTTGGCCCACTTAAAATTACTGTATGTGAGACTTCTAGCCTGTGCTGTGCAAACAAACCATTTAAAACACCACTAATAACTTTTTAAGGTGAAACTTTGGCGTCTTCACTGTTTGTCCTACTGCCCTGAAGAGTTCAAGCTCTGTGTGTGAGCATCATTTACTCCACTTAAATGTCTCAACTTAAGAAAAGCCTGTTGCTCATCAAATCACCTTCGCCTCGAATCTTGTGCCAGCGAGGTCAGCAGCATGCACATTTATTCTCTGCAAGTTTCCCAATTGCACGTTAACTGAGTTCCTCATTTATTTTTCTAGCCTGCTTCATTTCTAACTTCTGATGGATTTGTTGTGCCTCCATGCCGAGATGGCTGAAGACAAAACAAAAGCCTTCCTGTCTTTAGATTTTACTACACAGAACATGTTTACAGACAGGCCAGCATGACAGAAGCACAACATTCCTCCATCAGAGTGGATAAGATAAGGTCAATTGTGGGGGTGGAAGGAGTAAAATAGTGATGTGCTTGGTATGGATCGTACAGACAGACAGATAAGAAGTTAAAAAACGAAAATCAGGTTCAAATTACCTCAGACTGTCTGTGAAATGTAAGATACTTAAAAAAAAAAAGTAATGGAGAAATCCAGACGAAAGCTGTGTGATATTTGTCTGGTAAGGCTTCTAAAGGTGGATATAGTGTTGCTGGAATGGAAAATGTCTATTTTTCTAATCCTGAAGCCAATTTTGGAACTGAAGTGCATGAAATAGAACATGACAGTTATTAAAAACAGCTCCCACCTCTTTCTGCCCCCTCAGCTCTGTTGTGGCTCTCCACCTTCAGTCTGCCCTCATCCTTCAACCTCCTCAGCTCTAACTCTCGCTCCTCCAGCTCCCTCTGCAGAAGCTGCAGCTCCTCCTATAATGAGGGTTGACAAAGCCATAATTTATCTGCAGCATTTAATACTAGGAAGCACAGAAAAGTATCTAATGCATTAAACAATCTGGAAAGAAAGGTATGCTTGTGTGGAATGCTTAAGTTAAATTATTAGAGGCACAGCAACTTTAGGGTGACTCTTAAGCAACAAATTGTTTAAAAAAATGATGCCTGAGAGCTGCATGCAATTAAAATGTTATTTACCTTGCTATAGATCATGAGTTATTAGGAGTGCATTCACTTTGATTAACAGGTGGGTGCCACTGGCTGTCTGTATAACATTACTTCCAACAATATGAATCATTGCTAGATTGGTTAGCAAGACTATTGTCTAAATAGTCTTTAGAGGATATATCATCTCTGCATTGGTCCTGTGCACAGCCTACAGATAGCTTCACAGATCATCGTCTACATGCTGTATCCGTTGCCCATCACCAGGGGGCAGTGTCACAAACACGTAGTCCGTGGGCTACTCTTGCTTGTGCTACTGTTGGTCTTGCCAGCCACAAAAAAAAAAAAGGAAAAGTTATAACATACGAGGAGCTTAAGGAGAAGAATGTTAAACAAGAAAAGCTTTCTCTGCAGCCATTAATTCTGTATTCTTTTTTACCTTAGCGGGAGACTGTTTTAAGGTTGTCCTGTTTGTGGTGAACTGCGCTGTCACTTACCATGTACAGCATCATCCACATGAAGCTACATACTACTGGGTTATTTGAGGACTGCACAAAGCGTGTGTAGATAGTTTGCAAATCTCTTTGCGCAGGCAAATACCTCTGCAGAGACAACCACTGCACCAGAAATTTGCATTTAGCTGATGACTTTAAACTCAATGTTCTCATCCAAGTGGGCTCCCATCTGGCTTCCAAAAACAAGGTCAGTCAGCTTGCTGACCTTGGTCTTCAAAAACCGTAGCTTACTGACCCGTTGAGTGAGGTCAGAGCGGCAAGTCCACCCTTTATCTACAGTCTATGTATAGACTAGACTAAAGTGATTAAGCCCCTTGAAAATACATGTACACATTAATGTCATATAACTTGAGACAGTCTTGTTTTTCAACTATTGGCTCCATCAGATGAATATTTACATAAGTTCAATGATTTGGAAAACGACAACTAAATACCTGCAAAATAAATGAAACTCTGACACGTTTCTCCATAGAAACGTGTCCAAATTCACATGCTCAGGTAAACTGAATGTTATATGTAGAATAAGTGGCGAGCTACGTTACCAAAACACTGCAAACTGAACAACCTGTTTAACACACTGTGGCACAAGTGATGTGATTCAGCGCAAACTCAAACTAATCAACAAATTGCATAACAGTCAGCATGCAGACTAGTATCTCACACAAAAACTACTAATTAAAAACTCAACTACTTTAATATAGAAAATTTACAAGATGTGCAGATTTATAAATGGATAAATATCCTGTCCCCCTACGCAAACTCAAAAAAAAAAAAAAAAAAAAAAGACACTTGCTGATTAGCAATGCTTCTGTCAACATTTATGTTGCTCTACAGGTGTAGAGAACAAAAAGTTAATACAGGATTTTACAGGAAATCCAATAACCGGTAGTACTGGTGGGAGCACTTACAGCAAGTGTGGTGAAAGTCAGGAAATCAGTGCGCAGCAGTGAAGGAGGAGCGCAGGCTTAGAGGATCTTAAGGGCCAGAAAGAAGAAGAAGAAGAAGAAGAAGACGAAAAAAAAAAAAAAAAAAAAAAAGGGCTGGAGATTAAACCTTCACCTCAAGTCCAGTGAACCGACCAATGTTCCACTTTGGACGCTTGACAGGTTAACATGTTGCAGAAAGATGTTAACATAACAGAAGAAATGAAAAGCGGAAGCCGAATAGAAGAGGGGTGGAGAGCAAGAATAAGCAGAGAAAAATGTCACGGGGAAAATCAGAAGGATTTAAACATGTAATGATGCATTTCAAAAGATTAAAACATATTCAGATCTCCTGTTATGGTCAATTACAAAGCTGTTTGCTGAATGGATGTGAACTACAAACACTCACTTTGGTAGCTTTGAGTTTCTTCTCACACTGCACTCTTTCATTCTCTATATCAGTCACCCTGAACTGCAGGTCCGTCACTTCCTGGTACAAGCCCTGGGGAGGAAAACAGAACTCCCATTAACCGCTAAACTCTGATACAAACCTGAACTGGAGAGCTTCGTGGAGACTGTGTGTGGGAGAGATGTCTGTTTTTTTGTCTCCCCTTCTTCAGCAGAAGGAGAATTCTTGCCAAAGGCATCAACATTATTTTCAGACTGATGTCTCTCAGGAGGGAATATGAGGAGCTCAGTCTACACATGGAGACAAATCCTAGACTTAAGGGAAGGGTCACGGTTAATTAATGTGAAACTCCTTTTATCCCAATCAGCAACAGTGTAGGAGGCCTGGGAAACTGACTTTAAATGCAATGTGTATTTACTTTTTCCGTGATTCTAAACCCTTCATTCTTCAAGGAGGACATGCTTGAATGGAAAATTTATCCAAACACTTTAATTTCTTTTGGGGGGGTTTCTGCCAGCACAAGAATTTCTGGTACACAGAAAATATTTGATTACTTCTTGTTTAAATCATCTTCATTTGTATTGAAAACAGGGTTTGGGGTTTCAGAGAAGAGACGACTTTTAAACCGTCTCACTCCGCTAATATCCTGAAAAGTATAACATCTTCATAATACAAGTGCAAAGCCTGTTCGGACAAAGTGGAACCAAGTTTATTTTGTTGTACCCACAATTTACAGATGCCCCCTAAACATGTCATGCATCCACTTTTTTGGTCCCCCTTTTCTCTTACACCCCCAGATGCTTGGTTTGAGGGCTAGGGTTGGTTAAAGATTTGGTACTTGGCTGTGATGGTTAACTTGAGTAATCCATTAATGTCATGAACTTCCTTTGACCTGAAACTGACAACCCGAAACTCGCTGCTGCACTTCCCTCAAGTCTCCACCAACGCAAGTCTCCACCAACGCACCTCCCAAATTTAAAGTGGATGTAATGAACAGCAGGGTGAGAGAGAAGAACATACAAACATAGTGATTTCTGTATTTCTGTCACAACATCAAACAGTAAGATATTCTATATTTTGTGCGGCTATTGTTTTAGCATTTTCATCATGTTGATGTACAAGAAGGTTATTGGTTTTGGTAGAGTTTGCGTGCATGCGTGTCATTCTGTTTGTAAACAAGTTAGCTTGAAGAAGTTTGAATGAATTAAAGGTCTTCTTTGCACACTGCACACTAATACCCATTATACATTGCCTGCTGCTGCATAATGTTAGTGTAGTCAAAGCAAACATCTGTCATGCTACCCTTGTCTGATTTTTACTGTACTACAAACTTCTTAAAGTATGCTTAAATGAATATATACAAAATACAATACCATTGCCTTAAAAGCAGATACTGCCCAGACAGTGAATTTTCTTGGGGGAGGTTTGCACACTCTTAGCACTTGTTTGGAATATGTGTTACTGTACTGTTCTGTTATTCTTGGCATATAGCGTCTGAAAGAATTAGCTGCTATTGGTTGCTGTTTACACTGTAACAAAAGGAGTGCACAGAAAATTAACTGGACTCATTTTGATTCTGGATATTTATAAGGAAAATAGGCCCAGCAAATACTGACTAACAGTGTTATAGAATATATCAATAAAAATCTCTATATTTTTACTAATCATTTACACCCGCCTGGTGTTATGGAGCCCAAAGAAAAAGAAAAGGAGTTCCCCTTTAGATATGTTTTAATCAAATCATAATGCTTGACACAAACCTTCTCTTTAGAAAGAATAGGTTTGTTTGATTTGATAATATGAAGTGAGATTTTAAATGTGTCAAAAAGCTGCTCAAGGTTAAACAAAAACATTATAAGGTCATGAAAACTAGGACAGACAAGACGGCCAATCAGGGTTTTCATTTAAAGCTAAACGGCACCAAAAGGGGGGGAAAAATTTATATTCTTTTACTGCGTGGAAAGTACACATAATATATCCCAGCTTCCGAGCACAGTGTGTGGAAAGCTTTTTAGCCTGTGAGAGTGGAGAAAGGGGTATGGGTGGGTGGGGGGGAGATTCTGGCAGGAAACAGCTGCTGGAGCACAAGGACTGTTTAAATTTCTTCTGTAACCCTTAAAGAAGTTCACGTTGCACCACATGACAGATCTCAGTCCAGCCAAGTGAGGCCGACCTTTGTGACTTTAAAACAATAAGTCGGTGGCTGCCAGGATTCAGAGTCGCACGGCACATTAGACGAGGTGCAGGTGCATCTGAGAATTAGAGTGCGATCTTCTTTTTACAGCCTACATTTTGAGGAAGGTGCTCTACCTCATTGCCTCTGTGATCTCTCTCCACAGTAGATAGCTTCAGCTTCAGGCTGGACACCTCGGTCATAAGCTCCAGCTTCTGGGTCTCCAGTGCTGTCCGGTTCAAAAGCTCCTGTGGAGCAACATTCACATGCAGTAAAGGCTGCACTAACATATTACCAGGAAAGAAGAAAGTTTCAAAATGGGTGGTCTCGGCTGTCTTAAACAACCGTTAAGTGGCGTTCAATGTGAGTATAGAAAGAGCCCTTACCTGCTGAAGAAGCTGCTCAGTAGCATTGAGTTTCTCGCGATGTTGCTCAAGACAGCTGTCTAGATCTCGAATCTTTTCACCTTGCACCTCCACCTGGTCTGTTAAAACACTTACCTAGACAATAGTGAAACATGTTTTATGACCTTTAAAGCATAGAGACATTAGGTTGACATTTTGGGGGAATATGCTTTTGTACTTTCTTGCAGAGAGTCAGTGTGGTGGTCAACACTGTTCTCATGTGTCTCTGTATGGAAAATATGTAACTACAGCCAGCAGCCAGCGAGTTTCGCTCAACACCGAGGCTGGAAATTGGGGGGGGGGGGGGGGGAACAGCTGGCTCTGTCTAAAAGGTAACCAAATCTGACTACTAACTGATAAATCACACAAAAAACAAAAGAAAACAACTATTTGTTTAATGAACTTGGCAATTTCTTTGACTCATAACCATCTGTCTGGCCAAGAAAAAGCTCTGAAATGTAATCGGCTCTAAAATCAAATATCATCCATGGATGGATTTCAAGTGAGTCACAATCATGAGCACTTGATTAAGGCGTTTTCAATGTAACACTTTCTGCCAAAGTAGCCTGTTGAACTTCCATGTCATATATTTGATCTTGATTTTGTTCTATGAGATTCTCTCAAAGACACGGTGTCATTTTATTTGAGACCTCCTCTAGCATTAATGTAGTTACCAAAGTGTATTTTATGTAAACAGTCTCAAATGCCTGCACAGATTTGCCTAACAGTTAAAATAAAGGGTACAACTATTGGGAGGGGGAAAAAAAACAAAAAAACAAAAACATATCTGGACCTGTACTAACAGAACTGAGCTTATGAATTCAGTAGAGAAAGAAGCAATTTTTAGATCAAGTGCGCATGCGGTGACACTGTGGCTTAAAATAAGAATGGAGAAATAATAATTTGTTCCTGTCCACCAGATTTCTTCCAAATCTATTGTTTAATTTTTGGCAATATGCTGCAAGCTTACAAAAAGAACTGAAAGCACCTCTTTGATCCCACTAATTACACAAGTGCTAATAGCCACAATAACACTTAATTGCACATTCAAGACAAATTGCTCGACTGTTTTGCAGCCGTGACAGAGAGCTTTGCTCACGCACCTGAAGAATAAGACACTCTTTGTCACTCTCAAGTCGTGACAGACGCTCTTGGTAGACTGCTTCGGAGCTGTGGACGTTGGTCTGAAATAAGAGATGATACAAAGTGATCTGTATTGTTTGAGCAAACAGTTGCATTTGCAATGCGAGTGAAATAAGGCTTTAAGCTAATGTTTCTTTTAATATAAGAGCTCATAAAATCAGGAGAAGGTATATAAATTATGTTGAAATGTAGATCTGCCTGGGAGTACCAAACTGAAATACACAGCCTTGAGCTACATGGATATTCCAATGGATAAACTGCACACTGTTTTCTTGTATAAACATATAACTCACAGTCACATGGTTTACCCTTGAAGAAATGAACTGATATGCATTTTAAGACTTTCAGGAAAATGTGACGGTCATCAGTGTTCTCACATGAAAGTGATTTCAGAATTGAATGAAAAGCAAACTTTTCTCAAATATCGCAAATGGAGAGACGAGAGGGAGCGAAGGAAGAAAAACATGAGCCTCACACTGAGTCAGCATGAGTTTCTATGATGGAAACTATTTGCAGGGAGGCTCCTATAGAAAATCCATCATTCACACACCCTGTCAAAACATTACTTCTAGTATAAACAAAGTCACAGTAAAGGCAATGGAGCACAATCAAGAGATGAAAAGCATAGAGGATAATTCATCCCAGGCTAAATCTGCGCTGTGCAAAGATATGAACTATGCACATCTCATTTCTGCACATACAAAAATAAATTAATTTAAAAAAAACAAAAAACACAACGGCCTTTAGGTTTGCAGTGACATTTGCTCTCTGCTCAGGACAGCAAGAAAAGAAGAGCACATTTTCATTTCCTCATACTTATCCACATGTAATCTTCGGGTGAATCAACTGCACCTGATGCAAACCTAAGAGCAAATGGATCCAACAAGAAAGCAATAAACTCAAAATGACCTCAACAGGTTAAGACGCAACTGAGACAGATGATGAAAAAGTCTCTTCAAGGGGCATTTATAACCTTTATTGCTCCCAAATGTAACTGCAAGGTGTTAAATTCAGCTCAGTTCCACATCAAAGTAGACTCCTTCTTGATCACTTTCAGCACAGATGCAGTCTTTTAAACCTAATCTGAGCACTTGCATATCCAGTGATGCAAGCTGGAATTTCAGAGATCAGGACAAAGTCACAGGAAGACAAACCTAGCTAGTAGGGCTTGTAGCGAACAAGAGATTACAGTGGCCGAAAAAACTCCCTTTTTACTGACTGCTTTACTTTTTTCAGTAAAGCATGCCCTTGACCTGAGTCATGCCCTCTGATCTTTGACAGAGGCAGTGAACCAACTACGTGTTAGTCTATGTATGGAACCAAAGATACGGCTTCCATCAGCAACCTCAATCTATGACATAACTTCATAAACTTCATGGAGCAACAAGGGGTCCACTCAGTGATCTAAAAACAGCAATCACGCTCACAGGGGTCCAGAGGTGTGCATGGAGATGTCTTCATTTGGAAATTCATGACACTTTTCGATCACACTTCAACCTAAAAGACCAGACAAAGAAATCTAGATAGAACCCTACACGGGGTCTTTTTACCATTCGTCCGTGCAGCCACTCCGCCAGACCCTCTGCAGTGGAATCAGGAATCTGACACCGCAGGTTGTCCCTCTCCTCATTATCCATCAGCTCCAGTGCTGCCCGCAAATCCTCCAGCAGGTGAAGGACCCGAAGGCCACCGAGGAAAGGCGATGTGGGAGACTGGCAGTCAAACAGCCCGTTGGAGTAGTCCATGGCCTTGGAGCCTGGCGAAGTGCAGGGGGAGGATTTAGATACATATAAAGGTTGTTATGAAATCTACATTTGTCTTTGATCTGCTTTCATACAGCTGCATATTCCAATTATTGGTTTCAATCATTAAAAATTGCTATTGCCTTTGTTACTGCATTGATTCCTATAAACAGTCACCAACATATCAGTCTGTAAACACCAAATACATCAAACTAGATTACAGCATTTATATAGCTTGTTTTGGGGCTGATAATCATTGTTACAGTATCTAACAATGATTGTGATAAAAAGAATAAAAAGAAGAATTAACTCCTGGTGTATAAAGAAACTAAAGCTCCTTTTAACTGCTTTAAAATAATTGCTTCATAGTTGTGCACATTTCTCATGTATCAGTTCTTTTTCTATGATGTAATGAGATTAAACAAAACGTTTTTGATGAATTTTCACGAGAGAGTACTCTCTCTCGAAGGCTTTGTGCAAGACGCAGAGCATATGTACAGAATAGGGGTATTCGATTATGCCAAAAATTATTTTGTCAATAAGATTATGATTTGGAAAAAATTTATTAAAGTTCAAGAAAAAAATCCTTGTCTTTTCATTAATTCCATGACATTTAATTATTAAAAAAAAAAAAAAAAAAAAAAAAGTTTAGCGAGGTGACTGGCACAGAGTGAATTAGAGGCGTGAAGTGTGCTAAAAGGTCAAAACAGGAGCAGTTCTGGAAAACAATTATGTAAATTATTCATTTTTCATCTCAATTAACTTCTTATCTTGCCAAAATTTTAACAGAAATTAAAATCTGATTAACTTGAGACAGCCCCAACAAAGAGACACCATTTTTAATGACAGCAGTGAGTAGGGAGACAAACCGACAAAAACAAAAACGAGGTTACACTACTAGATTTAATAGTTGCCTGCACAGATGCAAAAAGACTTTCAAGTACTGCAAGTGACCTCTGTTTTTTTTTTTTTGTTTTTTGTTTTTTTTTTTAAAACGCAAACAAAAAAAAGTTGATGTGCAACTCCCATATCGGAGTAGGGTTATGGATGACACTCACTGGCAACTACAGAGGTAAAACTCTGTAAGTACATAGCTGTTTGACAGGTGCAGCTCTTCACAGGTTTCATTGAACATTTTAATTGGGGTCTCCATCAAATTCTCAAAGACCATTATGTTTGCTTAAATAGCTCACATGGTTTTCCCTCTGAAGCCATTTTACTCCTACTCAAGTAAACATTTCAGCAAATTAAAGCATCATAACAACTTTTAGGTACTTTCTTGGATACTTTAATGCAGACGTGGCGAGAATACCACAATCATGCAAACATACTGAGCAAACAATATTTGTATGGTGTCCATCAGACAAAATATAAGATAATAAAGACAATTAAATCTCTCTGTATAAGTGGCGACTGCATTTTATTTGGAAGCAAATGCAGCAGCAGACTGATTTCAAGTGCATGATCTTCCCACCGTGTGCTTCAGCCCACTCTATACCATCTGTCTTAAATGTCAGCCATAATGAAGATGCTCAACGGTAACGAAGAAAGAGCTAGGCTAGGTAAACGAATATCCAAACAATCACGGCTTCCCCCACAGTAGCAGGGCACCGGGGCTTGATGATGCCTGTGGTTTCTGCGGAAACAGTGGGGACTGGGTGATGTCATGTGATCAGCCGTCTCGTTCCCATTGGAAAGGTCAGTGCTATAATTACACACATCAGTGGAAAAGTAGGGACTCGAAAACTGAAGCCTGGTCTGCTCATCTGCAGCGGCACAAATATACAGAGTGCAGCCAAAAGCTCGCAAGCAAGAGGTTTATATTCCAAACTCACAGAGCTTGAATAATCATTAGTTTCCATCACGGCAGGGACAATGGAAACTTACTTTAATTCTTCATGCAGTGGAGGCAGACCACTAGAAGCATGGTTTCAGCTTCATTTCAGACTCATGTATATTCAGAAGGATTATATTAAACTGCAGGTAAAAGTGGGAGGAGGGCACACGGTGTTATTGTCCGCTAGACTTTGTATTTGCAATTTAATGATTTCCAGATGTGACTAGACCCTCATAGCTTACCATGCCCACTTGAAAAAGTGCTATTCCCAGGTCTTAGAGTCCAAATGTTCACTGTGGTTACCTGCTATGATCCCATCCATTTGCTCCAAGGCTGCTGCCAACATCTCGCTAGCGTCAGACATCATCTTGTGTTCAATTGTTCTGAAAGAGAAGACAAGCATAAGAAAAAAGGGAAACTCCATAAAAGATCTTGGCTGGAACTGGCATTAAACTATAACTTCAAAATCAAATCACTGCTAAATATGGTGTCTGCAGCAGTCTTTTTTATGTTATCAGTTCACAAACAGACTTTGATCGAAAAGATTAAAAAGTGGCCATCCTCCAAACTGCTGGAGTATTGCATATGAGGTAAACGTTTTGCCATTACTGCCTAAAAGCTCTTCAACTTTTCATCAAAGCAACTATTCAAACTGGATCTGGCTAAACAGATGTTTAACAGCACTCAACTACAACTTCTAAATACACCGTGTGATGAAGATGGTGTTTCATGCCCACATGAAACCACATACAGCATCATCAACAGCCCCTAAGACAACAGCACCAACAGCTTCTCTTCACAGAATTCAGAAATTTAATGACACTAGTGCAGTGTTTATTTGGATAATGCTACAAATTTTCTGAAGCTACAGTTTACAAATCTTCCCTGAAAGCATCTGGGTTGGTCCTACGTCAGTGTTTTGAAAAACGCTCAGGTGTAAGCACACACTCATTGAATGTGTGCAATTGTGCTTGTTAAAAAAGTGATTGTGTGATGGGCAGACTTAACTCCAGCTTTTGAGAGCTACTCTTCCAAAAGAAGTTTTGAATGAAGGACTGGTTTGTCACAGTAAACCAAAGACTGAATAGATTAAACATCTGAAGTCATCTTTGTTGGAAACAGTTTGTTTTTAAAAACAATCTAAATGATTAAAAATGATTACGTATCAAACTTATAACTTTGTTTGAGGGTTGAACCCTTTGGTTTTAGAGTTAAAGTGAGAATCAGAATCAGGCTAACGAGGGTAAGGATGAATGTCTAGCATTTGTTTGGCTACTTTGATGGCTAAAAATAGGTTACAAAGACAGTCCCCCACCCCCCCCAAAAAAGATGGCTAAATGTTGTTAATTGGTAAAAGATTTAGACTGCAGGCAGGTGAGTTTGACCTGATTCTCTCAAGTGCTCTTTTTATACAGACAATGACGTTACTGACCCATTGCCAATTAACTTAGTTAGCGCCAAAAGGTTCCTCCAGCTGTTTCTTTTTAGTACTACTTACTCTTCCAGCCTTTTGTTGTCCCTGTCCCAAGTTTTGTGTTTTAATACGTTGCTGCCTTCAAATGATAATGAGAATAACGAGAATACTTTTCATGAAATAGTAAAATGCCTCAGTTTAAACAACCAGTGTTTTAAAATGCTGTATTTGGGATAAAATATGGATTTGTATGCATCCCATACTTTTTAAAATAATAGTCCACATTATGATATGTCGTGTTATTTGTTTGATATTGCATTAAAAACAATGTGGGCATACACTGGCCCTTTTCTTGTGCAACCATCACTCCTAATGTTACCCAGTAACAGTTTTTAAAATATAGCAGATGTAACACGCTGGACTAGCTGGACAAGTTTTCAACCAAGAATGTCAGTATTCCCTAAAATGCCAGGTCTCAAAGTCTACTGTGGTGAAAACACTGGAACTTGGTGGGAGGGATGTTTTGATCCAAAACAGGACTGGAGAGCCACTTCCTAAGAGTAGGCAGACAAATTTGCAAACTGTTCATGCCACGTCTAAACAACTAAAATTAACATGTGCAGCAAAGAAAAGCAAGACAACAACAGTAAACTGCCATTTCTGGTGAATCAGGCAATTCCCTAAAGAGTCCTTTACATATATTTTTGATGCCACCCTTGTCCCTGTTATAGTTACTGGTAAGGAAATTACACTGTTGATGCACAATAGCCTGTTTTGAACCAGAAAGCCTGCCTGTATGCATGCATTTACATTTCCACTTGAAAAAGAAATAACTAAGTTATCACTAATCTTGTTACAGTAAAAGGTCTCATTCTTCCTTTTCAAATGACTGCTGCATCAAATTACCCTTGCAGTTGGCGACACAAAAAAGGAAAAAAAAAAAAAAAAAAAAAAAAACTGGCTGCCTCAGAGACAAAAAACAAAGTGATTTCCAGGACTTATTACCCAGAAGCCCTTATTTCCGGCGAGTGGGCAGTCACGAGTGCTCATGGCCAGGCTCCTCTCTAAAATAATGGCACTATTCTCCCAGGGGTCTCAGGCCTTGTAGCTCCGGCATGCTCGGCATTTCAAACTTCCATAACAAAGTTGGACAATATACCCATGACCAGTGGATTCAAACACTTATCACATGTCTCTCTTTTACTTGCACTGGGCACTTATCGCTTCAAACAAAATCTGATTTAGAGGAACTGAAATAGTAAACAATATGGCACAGAGAGCCCAGCTGTCCGACATAAAAACAGTAACCCCACTTGTTCAGACACCGCATAGTAAAAAAAAGGGGGTGGGGGGGGGGTTGGGACTAGTGGCTTCGCCTCATTTCCTCCCTCTGTGGGGTCACAGTGTCATACCCAGTAGGGTAAGAAATTGGCATTAAGAGCTTAATTAAGACCAATGACCTCAATATGTGAGCTGGGTCTGCTACAGTCTGCTGTTAAAACAAGGAGCCTTAAGTGCTTTGGCGCCTGGTTTAACTGCAGAGAAGTGGGTGTAGGTTTGTTCCAAAATGTCATACAAAGTGCTGTATTTGTAGTACAACATCAACATATCATTACGTTTGAATCTAAACAGAACCCTGGTTATGCAGACACATGCATCTAAAGATATAACAACCTGCTTTCCATATAAACTGTAAAGTTTCCAAGTGGAATGAGGGTGGAGGCACACCACCGATGCACTTCTCACTACGACTGCTACTACTATGCTTTACTCTGTGATTTGATGGAAACAGGATGCTTTTTGAATAAACTCTGGAGGAAATGTATAGCTCAAGAGTCATATTTGTTGCTGGAAACACTTTTTTGAAATTAAAAAAAAACATGTAAATAATGGAATCATTCACAAGACACCCTAACTCATGCTCTGTTCAGCTGTCCTTAATGGTCCCATTTTTTGTCCCTTGAGGAGATATGAGATATGAAATAGAATGAGAATATTTGAATATAAAATAAATCACAGTGTGTTTGCGTACTTGAAAGCGATTTCCATCTTTTTGTGTTGTCATGTGATAAAAGCCACACCAAATCTGGAATGAGTTTCATGTGAAATCCTATTTAGTAACAATTCCCATGAAAGTCAAAATGCCAGGTCAATTTATGTCTGGAAAAGAGTCAAAACAGGAATTAAATGAGCACACGAAAATAGAAGTCAATTTTGTGCTGGCCATGCAGCAAATAGATGGCACTGAAGCCTTTCGTAAAAACTGGTTTGGTCATTCTTTAGACTCAAAGCCTTTAAAATGCCAGGGATTTTCAACTTTTACTCACATCAGTGATGAACAGGTCATCCATTTAAAAAAAACAAAACAAAAAAAGTATGAAAAAATATAGTTAAACCTAAAGATGAGAGTCCATCTGTGGCCTTGTGAAGAAGGGTCCATATGAAATAATATTGTCTGATGCCTGAAGCGTAGGAGTGATGACGGCATACATTCCTAAGCAGGCCAGTTCTCCCACAAACTAAATACTAATACCAGGCAGTGACATTCCTGCTGACCTTTTTGACCCTCTTTCCTTCACACTAAATCCCCCAAGGACTGTATTATGTCAAAGCCCAAGACATTTAAACTGACCCATGAAGGGAAAAGATAAAATGCCAACAAGAAACAACAAACAAAAGCTGGCGTGTCATATACAAGGAAACAACTCAAATGGGTTCAGAGATTTTACCCCAAGCAAAAAAAAAAAAAAGACCAAACGCAGCAAAGAACTGATTCTACAAACAAGTATTGTCTATCCGCTAGAGCCAGAAATATCCTATTCCTCTGTGCCATGGAGCTCCATTGTTGACCACAGTAGTTTGTTTTGACATCACACATGATCCATCCTGTGCTAGAAATACTAAAGCTCCCAAAGTCTATTCTTCCCTGAAAGTCAAAACACATGCAAACATTCAGTCCTGCTGAGGTAATTTTTCCTCAAAAAAAAGAGTGTCCATCAAGACCACAAACATCTTTGTGGGACTGAGCATCATTGTTATCCCATATATTGAGACGATGTGATGATACTGAGACAATGTGGTGATATTGAGACGATGCAGAGCCAGCTTCAAGTGGTTGTAGCTTTTCCTTAGGCCAACTTCTTTGCCCTGTACGCCGAGCTGGTTGTTGTATAATCTTTGATCGTCAGTGTCAGGAGAAACAACATCGGGAAACAAAACCGTAGACAACCTCTAACTTGATTTCACAACAATTACCCTTTATATTTTAAGTTAAAGACCGTACAATATTAGAAAGAAAACCCCATCGGATGACTGTGATCAGATGACCCTCTATGAGCAAGCATTTGTTGACGGTGGTGAGGAAATACTCCTCTTTAACAGGAAGAGACCTCTGCCTGAACCAGGCTTAGGGAGGGGTACATATCTGCCGGGACCAGTCAGAGGGTAAACTTCTACGAAAGAGGTGGACATTTCACTCCAAGCCTATTCAACTGAACAATGCTCTTTTGATACACTTTTACAAAGCAAATATCCACTTATATCCATCACGAATATATTGCTCACAAACCTTAGTTCACTCTAAACTAAAGTTTTTATTTTAAAAAGGGCCGTAGTTCAGAGGCCTAAAAACAGCTTTTTTGTGCTCAAAATGACATAATTTCAAATCACTGCACATATCTGAATGTACTTTATCTGGAGCATGAAGGTCTGAGAGGCCATCTAACACTATAAAAACCACACCATAAAACCGCATTAATAACATCATTCACTTATTGTTCTCCTCTTGCCATTTGAATAAATGTTTTTCAAAAAAAAGGAATCAATGCTACTGATCTAATCCATCTGACGGAAAAAATTTTCAATTTTAAAGAAAGACAAATCAGTAAGAGAATCAAACTCGACTTTTCTGGGGCTGAGAGGTGGTTTTAACATCAACCAGATGGATTTGGAGTGATATCGAAGAGGGAGGGGGGAGGGATGAAGCATCTGAAAAGAAAATAGCCTGGGATTACTTGACCATACGCTGAATGGTCGGTCTCTGTAACACACACACGCCTCTACCGGTGCCTCGTGCTCCTATAACTTACCTCCAGCTGTGGTACAGATGTGCATTTCAGACTGTAGCATAAGAAGCAGCATAAGGTGAAGTACTGCAACCCAGTTTGTCGTAGGAAGAGTTTAGACCTGCTCATAATCATCATCATGTATTTTTCCTCATGGGATAGAGTCAAAAATGTTGTGTAAACTGTGTGACACTTTAAGTTACAAGTCTCAGAACAAGTTTAAAATAACTTGCTACCATAAGTTCATGACTACTTCTTCTTTAAAAGTAATCTAATAAATGCATTTGCTTCTCCTTCAGCACCATAACCCTTGATTAAAATGACAAACTGCAAATATAACCAGATCTGAAACTATAACTGAACACAGGCTGTCTCCAATACACCTACATTGCTGCCATTCCTTTTAAAACATTTGCTTTAGTGGGATTTGATTAAATCCCCATTCTCTACCTCAGAGCGCTACTGAACTTATTATCAAGAGAAATATGACAGTCAGATTTCATTACTACACACTTTTGGTTTAATTTAGAAAGCTTTGTGTTCCAGTTTGCAGAGATATTGAACCCTCCTGAGCTGAACTGACAGCTAATAACAATGACAAAAGTTACTAAGACATTAATCGACTTATAAAAACTTATTCAGTACAAAAATCATCTGCAGGCTTTTGTGCAATGGAGCACAGGGGTGCACCTAATGTTTTTCCACACCAGTTGTCATCACTGCATTTTATTTTATGATTGAATATTCTGGCCCATCTGCCTGGCTCTTGGTCTTCCTGTGGCACCTAATTTAAGAAAAAGCCCCGTCAAAAGCTCCAGTCAAACACCCTCCTTTTGTTTACCCTTCCCCTGAGAGATGGTGCATTGAACTTTCAGTCTGGGCTACTGTGAGGTCAGGTTGTTTCATAGAAACGTCAGACACTAAACCAGCGCCGTGTTTCTCACTGCAGCACCGGCTGCCGACAAACAAGTCTTTGTCTTTTAGAGCCTCACATGGTAGCACCACGACTCTGATCCCAAGTTATTGCAGTTTTTCCACGTGGCCCAAACTACATCACAGGCAGAATTCAAACTAGAGGGGAAAAATAAATTGACAAAATAAAGAAAAGCTCTGGAGGAAATGAGTAAGAGATCTCAGCAAGCCAAGAAAAACTACAGTTTGTTTCCTTTGTTATCACTAACGTAACACAGAAGTCCTAGTATTACTCACGCCATTATAAGCGCTTCCAATAAATGGGCTGAAACTGTAAACAGGATTGAAACAGAGGCATCCTTACACTCAGGAAGACCTTCACTCAGTCCTGTCAGGAAGTGCTTCCTGGCAAATTCTGGGGAAATGTCTTCCTCTTGCAAAGATACTGCAATTTTCCTGCAATCCCTTCACACACTGCAATAAAAGCTGAAAGTCCAGGAGCTGCTATATTACTTCTGTCACATCATAAAGGAGCCTTTAGCGTCAATTTTACTGAATTTAGAGAGGAATGAGCCTTTAAATCTGTTCCTGTGAGACAAATGTTTTAGATTAAGACATTATAATTAATTTCAGAAGAATGTAAACATCCCAGTATGTCATGTGGCTTCAACATGACACCTCCCTTCTTTCAAAATACACTACCACAAGAGAACTGCACCAAGAATGCAAGGAATGCAAATATCATGGAAAAAAAAAAAAGGAAGAAGAAGGAGAAGGTGCCTGAGATACAAAGGCCCCGGTAGAATTTTTGGACACGTGGCTTTAAGAAAAACAAAATCTAAATCTAGAAAACTTTGGGGAGTGTGCCATGTAAATCTTATTGCAAGGCAAGTTTACTGCCATGGGCCAATAATGGACTTTGTCCTGATTGACTGACACACACACACACACACACACACACACACACACAAATGCCTGCTGCCTGAGGAAACAAGCTTCCAGGAGATTACACTTATTTGTGTCTCTTAAACAATCACTAAGCAGTTGGAAAATTTGTTTTACTATGCCACTGTAACATCAGATATGGCTGTGCAAGCAAGTGTGCGTCAGCATGGGTTTTCTGAGACACGAATCATTGGCTGAATGAGTGAGGTGAGAATACAAATGTGGTTATTGACAGAGAGGGAAATAAAATCCTTTGTTATGTTTTAGGTTCTCTGCCTGCAGGCCAAGACGTCACCACAGGGAGAGTAGAGCACTGCCAGGGGGTCATGTGCCTCAGGAGTGGGGGTTTTCCTGAATAAAAAAAGTACACTGCAGACTTTTACCCACACAAAGGCTGCATAAGTCTCAGGCTGATGATGAAAAAAGCCGACACTGGACCCGAATCAGCTATAAAGTGCTGGCTCCTACTGCATTTTCTAAATGATGCTGGGCGCCAAACTGAGTCTGACTGGAGGTTCACGACAGTGATTCATAAGTTGGCCTGCACATTTATGGATACATTAATAAAATGTGATGCAATAAGGGTCCTCGCATACAAAGCTAGCACAATTAAAAGCACCAAAAGAAACTGCAATGCTTTGGAAAAAAAAAATCATTACCTAATGCACTGTCTCCAATAACTTTATCACTTCTATGGATGGCATTTATATGGATTATTAGTATCTACATGTGTTTTTTGTTAACATGGAATTTAAACATGTGTGGTGCATGGGCTGGTGATTTAATCCTAAATAAAATTTTAAAACTGCAGTGAAATATCACAGTAAGACCCGGGAAGATTTTCTATGGAAGTGTTCACCGATGGTGTAGAAACAGAGGAAAATACTAATTATAAAATCACAAAAAAATAAAAATAAATTCACCCCTCTTAAATACCTCAACACAACTATGGCTATTTAACTTTAGGCTGCCATATGGGCAGTATAATCTTAAATAGCCATTAATATAGGGAATATATTCAATATTCAAATGAATACGCAAAAGTTAAAAAAAAAAAAAAGCTCACCTCTGGGTTAATACGTTAGCTAACACGTCAACATCGTTTTTAGCTTCAAGTCCAATTTAACAGAAAACAAGATGACTTTAGCGTTTTTTTAACAACATAGAAGTCAAGTAAGCACTTTAGTAAAGAATGGAAAAAGTCAACAGTTAACAGTAACTCTGTTTTGAAAAATGTAAAAAAAGTTCATTTAAACTTCGGTGAACTTACAGTTTTCGACCAAAGAAAAAGTTTTAACGACGGGGTCCTGCAGTCTCCAGTTTGCTTACTCCAAACTCTTTGGCCGCCTTTCAACGGAGCTTCATGGTCGGCGTTCACCTTCTCATTGAATTTGTCAGTGAAATGAAGTTTTCGTCCAGCTAAAAAAGGCGATAGAGTGCGTCGTCAAGTTAAAGCCACACAGGAAGAAAGTGCAGGAAGTCCTGACTTCAGAATAAAAGCATAAAATCCGTTAGCAGAGGAAGAATCGCTTTTGCCCTTCACAATAAAACTCATGTCCTCTGAAATTAGACTAAAAAAGCAGCAGTGAGACAAAGCCACAAAGCAACGCTTTAAATTCAGTAATTTTTATCTGTGGCATTTGATAATTTCATTTTTCAATCTTCATGATAATAAAATGAGTAAAAAACATCTTCTGCCCTTAGTGTTACGAAAGTATCGTATTGTAGGCTAATATAATGTTGTATGTTATTCTTAACTTATTATTGTATATGAGGGACAGCAGATGCTGCGCAAAGTAAGAGAGAAAAGGTTGAGATGATTCTGACATACAGAGGAGGGATAGTGGATATAGAGGAGATGAATGCTCAGCGTGGTTTTCCTCTTCTCCTCTTATTTAGCAGCTCCACTGATATATCAATGGAGGACATAGAGGGTTAGTGTGACAGAGGAAGCTGAGACAGACAATCCACTATAGTGACCTCTAAATGATGATGATGATTTCATTTAGACTTTTACCTTTAATTGTCCTGTATTCAACTTTTTACAAAGAATTTCTCTTTGTAAAAGAAAAATCACTATTAAGGGTTTCTATTTATCATATGTCATTTATTGTTTTTTAATTTTTCCCTTTCATTTAGTTCTTTCCGTTTGTGCAATTTTTTAACATTTATTTTGCCATTTTGTTTTGTCGCATGGTATTTTACTGAACTGTTGTACTTACTCAACTGTGAGGATTTAAAAGAAAAAAATGTTTATCTATCTTAATATTTAAGATTTCTGTCTATTAAATAGTGTTTCTAGGTTTGAGTTTTTGGAGGGGTTTTTGACATTTATATTCAGATGTGTTTCTTGTTCACATATGATATAAATGCTGCAGTGAAGATTTACATAAATACTCACCAGCTTCTTTGTTATGTACATCTTGTACCTTCAGAGCTGCCTTAATTCTTCATGACATAGATTAAAGAAAGTGTTGGAAACATTCCTCAGAGATTTTGGTCCATATTGAGATAATAGCGTCATAGACTTCCTGCATCATGTACATCCCAGATGAAAATTTCCATTCCACCACATCCCAATGGTGTTCTGATGATGTGAAGGTCATTTGAGTGAACTCATTGTCCTGTTTAAGAAACCAGTCTGAGAGCAGCCATCAGAAGATGGGTGCACTATGTTCATAAAGGTGTCCAAAGTGTGCCAGTGAAATATTCCTTGCACGTTACACCACCAGATCCATGTTTTCATGCTGTTTATGGCAATTTATGATACTACCATCCAAATGTTGCAGCAGAAATCAAGACTCACCAGAACAGCCCATGTTTGAGGTTCTAATTGTGGTGATCCTGTGTGAACTGTAGCAGTTTCCTGTTCATAGCTGACAGGAGTGGCACCCAGTGTAGTCTTCTGCTGTCCATTCTGAGATATTTTTGGTACAGATAACAGATACTTTGGTGATAACGAGTGGCTATTTCAGTTACTGCTGCCTTCCTGTGAGCTTGAAGCAGTCTGCCCATTCTCCTCTGACCTCTGGTATCAACAAGTTTTTTTAGCCATAGAACTGATCGCTGGATATTTTCTCTTATTCAGACCATTTCCTGCACAAACTCCAGAAAAGACTGTGCAGGAAAATCCCAGTAGATCAGCAATTTCTGAAATATTCAACAATGCTGTGTTCAAAAATCATTCATTCACTCAGTCTACGTGTCTAAATGTACTGAGTTGCAATCGTGTGAATGGCTGATTAGATATTTGTACTTGAAAAGGTGTACCTAAATTGGCCAATGAATCTATATAATTTGTAAACTAGTGGTTCTCTGTCTTTTTTCTGATTTGCCTCACTTCAGAAGTTTGCCAAAAGAAGTTCATGCCCCCTATACCAAAATTTCTTTAATCAGCCATGAACTATGAAAAATACCAAAGCTAAATTTTAGTCAAATTTTAGTCAAATGCCCAACTTGCAGTGGCTTTATGCTCCGCAAATGGGACCTGCCTCACAGTTTCAGAACCATGTGTGTCAATATAAAACTGTTATTTTATTCAGAATTATTTTTTTTTGTGTTTCAATTATGTTTTTTGTGATTCATTTACTCTGTTTCATTACATAATACCATGTAACACAGCATAACACACTGACTATTTTGGACGTCACTATAACGCAGGAGCCAGCATGTGCAATAGTGAGCTGGGTGGGAGCAAACTGAGAACAAATCAAATCAGCATCACACTGAGTGCAAATTAAAAGCTTTAAAGGTCACATTAATTTTTATTCCATTTTAGAATAATCACCTGTTGCTTTTTTTTTTTTTTTTTTTAAATACAAACTGCAAGTCTCCCGGTAAACATTTTCAGACAGATCTACCAGTAGGTGGAGTCAGAGGTGTTCTCATGATGCTGGGAGCATGCTCAAGGACACCCTCGGTTTCAGACACAAAGAAGCCTTGATTTTATTTTATAAGACATCGAGTGTGTACTATAGACATGATGTAACACACTTGCCTTGGAGCACAAAAAGAACATTTGTTTCTGCCTGAAGTGAGGAGAAAATAGAGACGTGGTGCATTATGTGTTTAATGGCAGAATAGACTTGAACAGCACCTACTGATTTCTTGAGAAACAAGATGATAATGGTGCAGCGTAATGAACGTGCTAACATGAACTCTCAGACCCTCCTGTATAATATCATGACACATGTCTACACACATTCTGCAAGTGTTTACGCTCTAGTTTGAAGTGGCATTCTCCGTTCTAATATATGAAAAGCTGTGGGCTAGTATTACTGTGTAAGTGAAAACCTTCACAGTGAAAAGCATCAGAATATAGTTATAAGAAAGGCAAAGAGCGAGGATTGGGGGGGGGGGGGGGGGGGGGGGTTGTTGTTTCCATTACAAGTTGCCAAATCACCTTTAGCCTTGTAGATATATAAAATTAGGGCTGCACTTATCTAACCTTTTCCCCTGATATGTCTATCTGAAAGCATGGAATCTACCAGTGTTCTTTTTCCCCATTTTCAGATCTTTTTTAAGCTAAAATTGATTTATTTAGTGATAAGGGACACTTGGATTTTACACTGTCAGAGAATCTGTTCTTATTGGGCTGGTTGCATCTAGCCATACCTGTTTCCCTCCAGGCTGATGCTGGCATTAAAGGCTAGGGACTGAGCAACCAATCCATCTTTAGTACAGATTCTTTATTGATCCCTAGAAATGAAGCATCTGTGCTTTTGCAGCTTGAAGTAAATGTAAAATATGTAAAGTATTGTTTTGTTTACTGAGGTTTTTGTGTGTGTGTGTGTGTGTGTGTGTGTGTGTGTGTGTGTGTGTGTGTGTGTGAGAAGTGTGTGCTCTATATATGAGAAAGTTAAATAAGGTCGCTCAAAGAAAAGCTAAAGTTGGATTTAATCAGATGAAACCCATTCAGACCACATTTTTAATAGACACCCAGCTATACCTCTTAAATTACAACAACACATCTGTTTAATTTCCCAACCTTCAGCGCTGAAAAATGAAGCAGTTCTTCTAGTGGCCACTTGAGGCTGGATTCAAAAGCAAGTAAATCCCTATAGACTGACTTGTTAAAATGCAGCTAAACAGCGTTACAGGAGCAAGTTTACAGCCTGGTCCCAAAGGCGGGGGAAGAGGTTTTGGATAGTTAACTCTCATATAACAGCTTTATCAGAGTTAGGGATTGACAGGTGTCCTGACCATAATTAACCAGGGGCTGCTGGACTGAACCGCTCTGGGCTGTTGGTGCTTTTTTCACCATTTCTAATGCAGTTATCTGAGAAATAACATCAGCTGCTGTGTCGCACAGACCGTTCAATAAATTTGTGCTTCAGTTTCAGTCAATCAAGTTCCATTTTATCAATGCATTAAAACACAGTGGCTAAGTCCATTTTTATTTATGGTCTGTCCCCATTAAATCCTATGTTAAAATGCTCAGGTTTACTACTTGACAAAAGTCCCAAGCCGCCCCTCATTTCTTTATATTTTGCTTTTAAGCAGCAACTGTCTTTTAGTTTTAGGAGTTATCTTGATCATTAGAATTCTAGCATTTCTGAACCTCTTTTAATTTCTGTCTTTTTCAATTAGTTATTTTTGTGTTAACCACTTACCTGTGACTCACATAAGCATTAAAGGAAGAAAGGCACCAAACTCAAGAAATGAACCAATATTGTGCCTGCACGTTTGAAAGCCATTCAACCAATTTTAAATCTTTAGGGAATATCAGCCTATCAGAAAAACATTTACCACTGACATTTTTTAGCTGAATCTATGAAAAAAAATTACAAAGATAAAATTGTTTGATTGGTATAAAATAATATTTTTGCACCAATGAGCTGATTTCAAGAAAGCTGTTAACGCCTTGCTAACAGCTAGCTTGTACTTGTGGCTTTATTTTGTCATAAACTGCCTGTTTAAAAAGAATGCAGTCATGTTTTGCATGATAACAGACATCGCACATCTGTGACTACTAACTAACAACTTTTTACTTTCATATCTTGCTTGCATATTGAGTTTCTAGTTTTCAGCACATGTGATGATTGAAAATGAATCAAGCATAAGAGATGGTGTCTTAATAAAAAAAAAAAATCACCAAAATATGGAAATGCATGCAAATAACTGTCAGAAGATATATTGCACTGAGCATCAGTCTCCAGAGAAAGAAACTCTGAGCACCTCATAAAAAATCAGCTTTAAAAACAACAACAACAAACAAAACTAATTTTATTGTTTTTGTATGTGTGCAACACTTACTGTTGATGAAGTCTTAAAGAGCTGCTACAATTGATCTGAATTCTGATATAACTCATCATCTGAAGGGAAATTATTCTGCTGAAAGCTTTAAATCTGCAGCCAGTCGACATTCTGGCTTCATAAAGTGTTTTGCCTATCACAAACAATCTCTGGAGACAATGCCCTAAAGCATCAGCACGGTGATTTTAGTGGCTATGGAAACGTTGTTGCTTGGAAGTACCCATAACACCCTGTAACAATTTTTAATTTCCTTGCATGGTGAGGGAGCCAGAAGTGAGTGCAAAAAATGTCTAAATTGATGTCAAGTTGTTCTGGGTTAAACTGAAGGGTGAGGTTCCACTCTGAGGTCAAGTGTGCCTGTTGGTGCAAATTAATAGAGTCAGGACACTGAAATATCTGGCAGTGCAGCTAGAAATCGTAATTCATGTATGAATTATCTGCTAGTACTAAAAGCGCCAGATCGTTTTGCATTTGAAGAAGTTTCTGAATCACAGACTGAAGAAAAAGAAACAACTACTGTGCATTAATAGACAGTCAAAATACAGCAAAAAGGAAAAAAAAGTCACTTCTGGTTATTTTTCTGAAGATATATTGTTGAATAAATGTCAGCTTCACAGGTAAATGGACAATATGAGAAGGACATCAAGATGAGGTTCATGGAGAACATTTGGAGAGAGCAAATTTTTATTTGACCCTTTGCTGCTGTTATTGTTAGAGTCTAATAACTGCAAAAGCTCAATAAAGGCTCAGGCCTGAGAAGGACGCATGAGGACATGTAATGTTAATACAGATTTCACAGTCTGCATAAAGATTTTTATTCCTCTTTGTTGTCAGACATGGCAGCAGTTCTCTCTCCTCTTATTTGATGGCTTTCATATTATTTATACTGAACCGCATAAGCTGTCTGTTCTCCTTGGAGAAGAATGAAAGAAATGACAAGCACAACCAAGTCATGCAACGTAGCAGACAACAAGCAGTCTAAATTCACTTTATGGCCCAAACAATCCCACGCTTGGAACGCCAGTGATTCATTCTTAGTAGTTCACGGCTGTTTGCTAAGAATCTTTTAACCCCCAGTTAACAGTTTCAGCTCTTATGCAACGCTGTGTTGGCTGGAGAAACATACACACTCAAATTGGCAAAACAAGCCAGTTTATGGAACAGTAAGATGTTTTTGCAAAATAAGATGAAGAAAACAGAAAAACCTTCTGTTACAATTTGAAGGGTGTTAAGGTGAGTCAGACTTCCTGTTTTACTTCGGTAGCTTGTTGTCTTTGGTGTCTTATTCCTGGTTTTACTTTCCCTGGCTTATTGTCCTTGATTATTTGTAGCTGTGTCTTGTTACCCTTATATTTCCACTCTTCCTGATTACCTTTAATACCACAAGTATTATAAGTATTCAGTCACACATTCAAACCATTGGATGCAGCCGTTCCAATCACCTCCATGGCCACTGGTGTGTAAAATCAAGCACTTGTGGCCATGGAGGTTTAGATATGTGAATTCTACCCTGGTACCATGATAAGATGTAGGAAAGTTTCCTTACTACCAAATATTCCACAGTCAACTGTTAGTGGTATTATAACAAAAAGGAAGTGACTGGGAACAACAGCAACTCAAATCCAGCTTCTCCATCTGGCAATCCATGGGTGAGTCTGGGTTTGGCGGTTGCCAGGACAACAGTACTTGTCTGACTGCATTGTCCCAAGTATCCGGTCTTTAAGTGATGACGTGATGAATCCTGCTTCCGGGCCCAAAGTACTCTGCATTTAATAAGGCTGTTGTGTTTTTAACATGTTTTAATGCTTTGTGTCTTGTTCTACTTAATCTCAACAAGCCCCTAAAAACAGTCAGTGATCACTGTTGGCCTCTCTTGGTTTTTATTACCACTAATCATTTTAAAGCTCAGTTTTTAAACCCTTACGATGTAACTACAGCCCAGCCTATGCAGCAGTATATTAATGACTAACCTCGTATTGTGGATGGATTATCTCAGTTGTTCTGCTGACTGAAGTTTGGTCCGTTTACAGCATCCTGCCATGCGATTGCATTTGCCCCTAACCATTGGGGGCATCGTTAGCGTTCATCCTCCAGCTTCACTGTTTATATTATGCTAACATAGCTGTGTCGCTAGCCATCACGTAGCACATCATTATATACCAGCTAGCCCAACTTCAGTAACCCTACAAACGTCACTGCTGTTTAGTTTCCTGTCTTCGTTTATGTTGGAAGTTATAGCAGAGCTGTACGTCTTAATTTGTTTCAGCAATCCCTCAGTCAGAACATGGTATATTATATTTAGATGGAAACTAGCAAGCTAACTCCCTGCTAAGTTCTAACTCTGTTAAATTTCATAAATTCTGTTTTCACGGATGTCTGGATGTTAAACTTAATTAATTACACCTGGTAGAGCAGCAACGCTGATCATTTTATTACAGATGAAAGAATTTAGACAGTTTTTTAACTCTCAGTGATGCTGCAGTGTTTGTTTGACTTAGCGACCTGCGGTGGAGTTTGGGCCCAGACACGGCTAATGACATCAGACTTAAAGACCAGATAGAGTTTGGTGGAGGAAGGATTATGGTGAGGCCTTGTTTTTGGGGCCCTTATTTCCACTGAAAGGAACTCTTAATGCTTCAGGATGCCAAGACATTTTAGACAACTTCATGCTCCCAATTTTGTGGGAACAGTTTGGGAATGGCCCCTTCCTGGTCCAACATGACTGCGCATCAATGCACAAAGTAAAGTCCATAAACATGGTGTAACAACCCTTATTGTGTTATAGCACCACTGTGGGGGGGCTACTATTGTAGTAGTTGGGGGAGTCTCCTAGTAGGTGTGTGAGTATAGCAGCAGCCATTACATGATGCTCGTGTTCTGTTCTCAGGAGAAACCTTACCGTTGTAACAGGCTGGCGCCGGCGACTACTGATCCCCGCACATGTATGTATGGACAGAGTAGAGCCGTGGAGACCTGGCTTGTATGGTCTTATGTTGCTGACAATGAATAAAGGTCTGTTGTTTGATTTAACTGTTTGGCTTCGAGTTATCCGGCTAACCTCCACATCACATGCCTGCTGGACTTGCTAGTTGCTCCTTGCTCGCCAGACTGCTGTTACAATGGACACAAGTGAGTTTGGAGTGGAAGAACTTGAGCGGCCTGCACAGAGCTCTGACCTCATCAGAAAGAACATCTTTGGGATGAATTAATGCAGAGACTGCAAGCCAGGCCTTCTCCTCCAACATCAGTATTTGACTTACAAATGCCCTCCTGGAATAACAGTGCATCCACTGGTTTCAGAAAGCTCACAGTGAAAGACTAAAGGAAGTCAGTGTGCATGGCCGTTTAGGGAAACAGTTTTTAGACTTTAATTAGAAAACGTTTCTTATTAATGACATTTGTGACTCTTAACTGCACTTTTGTCCTTGTGAGGAGCTTTTTATGGAGTCTATGTTGCACTGGGAGCAGTTAAAAGTATATATATATATATATATATTAATGATTAGTGGATTCAATTTGCTAGCTAACATTACTCAGTCCTATTACAGTACTGCTCACTGTTTGAGCTACAGGTGAGTAATAGAGAGGTATAAATGTGACATCTGTTGGATTTTCCTGGAAACTACTTCTCAAATTAAAAAACCCCTCAAAAGAACAACAACAACAAAAAGAAAAGCAAAGATAAATGACTGTTAGAGGCCACAAAGATAGCTTTTTTTAAGTTAATAAAGCGTGTATTGCAATAACAATCATGTGTTACAAGCTGAAACGCTGAAATTTTGCTTTGCGTATGGAAACGAAATGTGACTAATGGATTAGTCAGCCTTAGAGAGCCTGGTAAGGGAGTTTTGTTATACTGAAAAAGAACTAAGCAAACTCATTTCAATCAATTCTTTTGGGTTTTTATGATCAGTATTTTGTCAGGTCCTATGTGTGTGGGCCACACACACTATTTCACACTTACACTATTTCATTCATTAACTAAACAAAACACTCTCAGGCCTCACAAGCCAGTAAACACCAGAAATATTTTTATCGTGTATATTTAAAGGGTATTCAGTATGTTTATTAGACCTCTAGAATGCACAGTGGTGATCAGAAGGAGAGAAGACAACTCCAAAGGGCCTTTTATACTGGTTTAACATGCAAAAATGTGGTAATTAGTATTAAACACAAAGTACTCAGGCACATGGAATGTTATGATTATTGCAGGCATTTGCATTGGAAATTTAGTATCCCATTATGAGTCAGAAATTTTACAGTAAGGCTGATAGATCTTACCTCCTGCACTTGCATGATTTGCTGATAGATATTGATGTTTCACGGGTTAAAAAGAGGATAATGACAGGATTTCCATTCTGCTCAGAATCTCTGCCCAAAAGAGCTTTATTCATTCTGAACAGAAGCAGAAAAATAAAGCGACCGTGCAGGAGGTAAAGCACAGCTGGAGAGTCAAGATTCAAACCCTCTGAAAGATCAGTTTTGAAAGGATCAGTTATCCCTTCATTATACTCTGAGGGACGAGACACTGAGGCAGGTTTTATTTCATCATTTGACTCCTGTTCTTTTATTTCTTATATAACACACCTGACAGGGTAATAATTAATGGGATGAGAGCTCAGATGGCAGGGTCCCTGAGGGTCCTGAGAACCTCCCCTCAGTGCCAGGTTCAACTCTAAGGTTTAATGTATTCCTGCTTGGTAAAGTGACATTCATTTTGACATATGAAGGCCATTATTTTTCTCACCTAGTTGCAGATTGTCAAACTAATCATTATCATTCTTCAAACTTATATATTCTACAATTAAGCCATTTGACTGATGAGAGCTTCTCTCTTTGTGCATTCACCATTCACCTAGCATTAATTACATGTAGTCTATATGAAGCTACCCAAAGAGCACGCAGAATTTAAACTGCTTATCTCATGTGACATCTGATTTGCATATCTTGACAAGACATTAGCAAGCATCACTGCTGGCTGGAGGCACTGAACACTGCATTTCTATCCTAGGTAGTGAAGAAGAATCATTTGGCCCTGCATGTCACACCGTCCCTTCTGCCTTCTAAATGCAAGCTGTACTAACAAAGAAAAGAACACAACAGGAATAGCTTTGTCCATCAGCCATGTAGACTCTTCTGACATCCTATAATTATTCCCTGCTCGTCAAGTGGCTAATAATAAAGGAGAGTCTGCCCTGTGGACAGCAAATTGAAATGCTGCACTCAGATGTAAAGAGGAGCCACAGCAACATGAAGAGGCCCAGGAGACATGGACCGCAAATGAGCGGCAAGGTAAGAGTGACTTTCTGTTTCAGGTGAGAAAACAAAGTGAAGGATTAAATGAGACCAGTGAAACAGAAGAAACCACAGCTTACATTCATAGACTGTATACATACATGATATTGCCAGAAGTATTTGCTTGTCTGCCTTCCCACGCATGAACTTAAGTGACATCCCATTCTTAATTCATATGGTTTAACATGACATGAGCCCACCCTGTGCAGTGTGTTTATGGGAATTTTTGACCATTCTTCCTGAAGCACATTCAGGTCAGACCCTGATGTTGGACGAGAAGCCCTGGCTCACAGTCTCCACTCTAATTCATCCCAAAGCTGTTCTGTCTGTTGAAGTCAGGACTCTGTGCAGGCTGGTCAAGTTCTTCCACACCAAACTCAGTCATTCATGTCTTTATGGAACTTGCTATGTGCACTGGTGCAGAGTCATGTTGAAACCGGAAGGGGCTATTGATTGATGAGAAGGGGTGGGTGTGACTGTGAAATCACTTGCTCTTTGGCTAGAGACTGGTGATTGATAAGTTGTAAGCCACTGAGCGAACCAAAAATACCATGAATAAGCCTCATTTTTGAAACACGGTATGACCAAGACTTATAAAATAAATTAAAGTTTTTATTTAGTAAGACCCAAAATGAGTGACTGAGTGCATAAACGCATAAAAGAAAGTGTTTAGTTGTTTGCAGTCATTTTGAAACCACAGTTATCTCCAGCTGATGGTCTTCAGAGGGAATGCAGGTTTAAGGCACTTCAGCATTTTTCTGAGCAGAAGCTATGTCCACCTTTTTTACTGTCTATATCACATCACCCCTGGCTTGTGACTTTGGCTTCAAAGAAGTACATTCAGTAAGGAGAGATCACTTGGAAGAATTTAAACTTGGTTTATTGAGTTAGAGAAGTTATGTATTTGGCGATTAGACTCTGATGAGCCATGATGGCAGAACAGAATCTGTATGAGAACAGAAACCTAGAAACCAGGAACAGTGAATATAATACAAAACAGAAAACCATAACAAAATCAATGATTAATAATAACACAAAACATTGGGTCACCGACCCAGGACCATGATCAGAGCTACTATAATTTTTTTTCTTAAATTTTTATTATTTTGAGTTTTTGTTTGCAATTCAGTTCAGGAGAAATTACTAGGAAATGGTCTCCAGAAAAAAAAGTAGATCAAACTATAAGATAATAATAGTTATAATAATAGTTTATATAATTTCTCTGTTCCTTGCACACGTAACATAGCAGTGTATATGTTTTTAAAGATAAAAGATAGGCCTTTTATAACATTTTATAACAAATTAAGAAATTTTTATTGTATCTTGTACCAGATTCATGTGGGAATAGTTAGTATTTCATACAATAATCACTTTTCAACATTGAACCGTATATGCTTGACTGTGATTACTCTCCAAGTGGGCATATCCAGGTCACAGCATGAAGCCAGCACTCGTTTATGTGTTTACAGAGGACATTTACCATCCGCCAGTCCCCATCACGGAAACTAAACACCTCACTTATTGCTGACAACGCTTCGCATGTACTCCATTTCCGCTGGCTTTCCCGTGTCTGAAAAAGTTTAATATTTGTCACAGTGCCAGGATTCACTGCAAAGCTTTGAGTCACCTTTTCTCAGCTCTTCCATTCTCCTTTGGTACTGAGCGGCCAGTATTGTAGCATCTTTTTAGGGAAGACATCACAAATCACACATGCAATGGATGCAGCATACATAAAAAGGCACAATAGAAATAAAACTCCACATTTGTTGGTGTAAACAGCCCTGTGTAGGGGTGTGGACGTGGTCCCCATCCAGTCTTTGTAATTCAAAGGTACAAATTTTCGATGTTTTGATGTTACATTGTACTCTGTGAGATGTAGCACACTGTGATGAATTCCTGTCATCCTGCAGTTCTGTTTTATTTGACATGGTGGTAGACATAAAACAACCAGATTTTGTTTAAGACACCAAATGTTTTGCCTCAAAATAATTCAAAAACTTCTACTTTTTGCCTCTTCTTTTTATTTTTATTTTACTACAAATATGAATTGCTGATTCTTTTCATAGCAGAATGTCCAGATGTAAACTGAGCTATTTGTAAAGTGGATCCAAAGTCAATACGAACTGGGTTTAACTGCTGGAATGATTCAAACATCATCCTCCCCATCAGCTGCTGGCTTTTTTCACAAACACAGAAGGATAAAATTCTCCACCTATGTATGGACTACAGGGGATTGAATAACATCACAGTAAAAAAGAAATATATTCTGCTACCAATCAGCGCTGCTTTTGAACTCCTACAGGATGCAACCATTCTTTCCAAACTGGACCAGTGTAATACCCAAAGCTTGGTCATGACTGGGAGGGAGATGAGTGGATGACGGTCTTCATCAGGCCCCTTGGGCACTGACTAATACACCCGCTGTGTTTCAGGCTTTGGTAAATGATGTGCTGGCTGAACAGATTTGTCTTCACCTCACTAGGTGACATCACGATTTTCTCTTGTAACCTTGAAGAGTATCGATACCGCTCTCACCAGGTACTACAACAACTTCTGGAAAAAACAACGTTTTAAACATTTAAATTTCATGTGCCTTTTGTGAGCTTCTATATTATTGAATTAAAAATCTTCTCCTCATAATCATCTTATCTTAAAGACTTCATAGTACTCTATCACCCCATTAGAGCACTTCGCTCTCAGACTGCAGGCTTACTTGTGCTTCCAGAGTATTTAAAAGTAGAATGGGAGGCAGAGCCTTCAGCTTTCAGGTTCCTCTTCTGTTGAACTAGCTCCCAGTTTGGATTTAGGGGGACAGACACCCTCTCTGCTTTTAAGATTAGGCTTAAACCTTTCCTAGTTGATAAAGCATATAGTTAGGTCTGGATCAGGTGACCCTAAGCCAACTTGTAGTTATTCTGCAATAGGCAGACTTCCCATGATGCACTGAGTATGGCTTCGTCACTCCCCTCTCCTCCAAAGTGTGTCTTTTGTCCGCCCCCCCCCAGTTGGTTGTGGCATATGGCTGCCCCTCCCTGAGATTGGTTCTGGTTTCGGTTTTTCTCCCTACTGTCACCAAGTGAATGCTCGCAGGGGGTCATCTGATGGTTGGTGATGGGTTTCCTCTATATCATTGCAGCATCTTTAACTTCCAATAGAAAGTGCCTTGGGGTGATTGTTGTTGTGATTTGGTGCTACATAATTAAAACTGAACTGAAGTGATTTAACAGAGGGCAGGTGAGGGAGACCCATGCCCAGTAAATACAGATGCAGAATACAGACATTTTACCTGCAATTCCACCTGTGAAAGTAAGCACAGCCAGCATGTGCCTGTCTGTTATACCACTCTATTGGGCATGTGTCACACCACCTTGCAGTAGATGGACTTGAACCTACAAAAAGAAAGAGACTTAAAAGCCACAGTTTGAATATCAAATTTAATTATATTCTGAAAAGCTGTAAATTCTTACCTGTTACGAATTCAAAAGTGTTAATTAAAGTCTTCGAAGCTTTTAAGGCTTTTGCACTATAATTGTGACATTCATAGCTAATAATGTTGTTAGAACATGAAGTACTAAACATTAATAGAAGTCAAATTTAAAAAAAAAAAAATCAGTTTTTTTAAATTTGAAAGAACACGATGACCATGTTTATATGTATACCTGCTGCACTCACTGTCTAATTGGATACTTTCCTGAGACAAAAGCGTCTGCTTAGTTTATGTTCTGCCAGGTAGAGCGCAGAGAAACCTAGCAACAGGCTGCAGCAGAGCGAGCTTGTCTCTGCTCACAGATTATTAAGGTACAGATGAGAAACCACACACTCACAAACACTTTACCATGTGAACAAACACGCATCACTTGCTACTCTCAGCTGGTTAGACAGAACACAAAGTGCCTTGGGAAGCACATTATAGTACACCACACTGATCTGAACACATATCACCCAGTTGATCCTGTTGATTCCAGCACAAAAACCCAGATGCTCATTTTAGCAAACGCGGAGGCTTTTAAATTGATCCAAATTTCTCTGACAGTGTGTGGGTTAAAGAAACCTGGAAGATAATTGCATTTAATCAAAAAGCACACAGACAAATGATTCATCCGGTAAACTGTGTCCTTTTGTGCTTGAACTAAATATGCAACATGGAAAGCGTCTTTGTTTGCTTTTTCTCTGAAGCTTTTATCGCTCTGTCCCTTGTTTAAAAAAAGAAAAACGTTACTTGGAGTTTGATAAAGGATGTTGTTTGGCTGTTTTTTCCTTTTGCAAGCATGTCCCTCTGAGATCTGAGATTTTCCAGCGGGTCAACAGTAATTGCTTTTATATATATATGAAAAAAATAGGCACATAAAAAAAGATGTTTTCTGATGTTCTGTGCTGTCAAATGCTGCCATATTTACTGAAATAAGGACAAAATATTGTTGCAAAGGTGCACTCACCATCTGGTAACATCACTTCAACCCACATTACCATTTGTTGTGTCCATAATCTATTTTGATAGATTACACAGTATTTTAAAATGGAGAGGATATGACCTCCAGATCCCCAAAATGATAATAATGATGTCATCTTTATATTTAGCATAGATTAAATTTAATTTTAAAGGGACTCTTAGGTAAAATGTTCTATAATGCAATGTTTTTTAACTGAAGGGAGACACCAAAGGGGATATTATACAATAGTTTCACAGTGCACTGCTTCATGTGTGACTCATGATAAGTTACAAATAAGTCCATGCTTAAAATGCATGGTGTCTCTTTAAAATGTGCATATGCGTGCGTTATGTGTTGTAAAGGCAGCCATGGATGACGTTGTTGTTTTGGATTTAATGCAAGAACAGACGTGAATTACTACCACTCAACTGGAGCATTAAACAGTAAACTGAGGGCGAAACAAAGTTGTTTTTTAAGCTTTTATTTGACCAGGATAAGATCATTTGGCCAAGGTAAAAAGCACTACAATCAATGGGAGTTTAACGGCCCAGTAATGCACGTGCTAATACACACATGGAAAACAAAATAAATATACCGATGTACAAATGATAAAGAGTAAATTTAGGAGTAATCAAAACTTGTGAACTTCAGTGCTAAAGATAATGAGCTTAATTTTTTGTGTCAGGATGCTGCCTGAAATAACTGGCATAAGCTGAAATAAGCAGATTTATGCTACTAAAAAACCAATGCCATCAATAGGTCAAAATTTCAGACTCAAAACTTACTCATTAATTTGAGTCAATAAGTTGAATTTTGACATAGTAACTTTTTTTTCTGAATGAAGCTTCTGTAAACTCCGTGTAGTTCCAGTTGCAGCTGATTCCAGGATGAGGGAGCTTTCCAAATTCTTTCCAAGCTGAACTCAGACTTCTAAAACAAAGGGGATGCCTACTGGAGGAGATGGAAAGGAATGTCTGGGTGTCTCTGCTTAAACAGCTGGTCCTGGACAATTGGTGGATGACGAAAGGATGGACGGACAAAACATTCAGATGTTCATGAACAAAGTTGAATATAACTGAAAATTGGAGAAGTGATTTTAGCGCTTTGTTGGTTTTCAAACTGCCAGCTGAACTCTATACGATGTTGGATTCATGAAAACAGTGACAACACTTTGCCAATATCAAATACCAAGTATTTATCCTTACAGTGGATAGGATTTTTATTTCAAGTTAATGATGATGACCATATCTAATACACTGAAACGTACCATCACACAAATATAAGAGCCAGCCTCAGAAGAACCACATTTCACACTTCCATACTTCACCTGCCATTCCTCTTTCTCTGTTTGTCATCTATCTTATGAAGCCTTCCACAAACTGCACCCCTGGCTGATCAATTTTCTCCTCATTTCTCATTTCACCATTCCCAAATATGCTATCAATCATCCTTTATCATTTTGAGGTTTTTGGGTTGTGGTCCCTGATGTGAAATGACTCTCAGATGCCTGAGTTGTGATTAAAACTAAATATTTTTCTTTTTAGGAAGTACATTAAATTGCATTGTGCTGATATAGTTACTTAATTGCAACATTTTGGACCGTTTGTCAGATGATATCCCTTCATTGCACACAGAAAATACTTCAGTCATTTCAACATCCAATCAGAGGGCTGATGAGATTAACCTGACTTATGAACGCTTTGCATTTATGTGTGCAAAGATAATCTTAAGCGACAGTCAAATAAGTTCAAAAGTCAGAAACTTATTCCTAAGTTTATACATGTGCAATGGTATTGTGGATTACATGCTTAAGACTTTAAGATAAAATGGCAATTCAGCTACGCATAATATCAATAACTAATATCAGCCACTAATAAAAATGGGAGTTGCTGTTCTTGGGGAAAAAAATGCATGTCCCTGGCTTTTTCTAACAGAACATTTGAATCAAAAACAGAATATTACATCACAGCCTCCTGAGCTCCAGTGTCTGTTATGTAAACATCTTGAAAGCCTCTCCTCAGGTAACAAGTCATGGTCTCCACCTCTAGGTGGCATGAGTTGTAATATTGTATGAGGACCTAAAAGCAGACTCCAAGGCAACGTAAGCGAGCCTTTTATTTTGGCTCATTCAAAGTCCAAGAAGAACACAAGAGTCCAAAAGATAAAGGAAAATTAAACTGAAAGCAGCAAAGGAGGGACATCGGATACTGCAGGGAGAAAAATGATGACTGGATGAATGTGTATCTGATGCATTTGACCTCTACCAACCCAGGTGCTTGGAGAGAAATCTACTGGCAAATCTATTAAGATATTTTTATACCCCTCAATAAAGTATGTAGCAGTGGCAGAACACCATCAATGTGGAGCCTCTCAGTCATTTGGCCAGTCATTACTCAGGAGCTGTAAGAAGGGCAATACAGACTATTTGAGAAAAAGCTGTACTTTTCTTTCTCTGCAATTTATGTGCAACATTGTAAAAGATAAATATTTAAGGATACTATTTCCAGCCAATAAGAAGGCAACAGTGAATAAAATCAAAGACATGGTTACAAATACCCTTACAAAATGATGAACTGTATGTTCAGCTGTTCCTGTTTTTCCTCATCTTTGCTCAATATGTGTACTGTTAAATACAGCAGTAATAAAAACAAACAGACACTGCAACAAAGACAGGACTTATACACAAGGGGTAATCATATAAGTGAAGCAACTGGAGCAAACTAGACACAGGTGTAGACAATCAAAACAAAGAAACAGGGAGGAAGTGCATAGGGCACAGGCGAGAACTCCCTACCAAAATAAAACAGTAACTAATTTAAAGGGTAGAGACAAAGTGTCATATATTGGCTGTGCAAGAAGTCGATTATGGACACAAATACAGGACTATCATGGGCTAAAAACCATGTATCTAATTGTATACTGTTGATTTCTCTCATGTCTTGATTCAGTACTCAGTCCTATAGTTGTGGATACATCATTCACACAGCTTCTTCCAGCTTCTCTGATGTGTGTCTTGCCTTCTGTAGTAATGTCGTATTGGTTTTCATGTGAAGGCTTGTCTTAATCTCACTCTGACCACTTTTTCTTGACTCGATGTCTAATAAAACTGTTTTTCCAAACAAGTAGGATGTTTCTAAATCTCACCTTAAAGGACTACACGAAGCAAATCTCTCTGAGTAAACCAAAGGGTACATGCAGTACATACATTAAGCACCCTTTTCCCACATGCTGTGCTATTTCTGCTTGATTGCATTCAGTGTTCTCATACCAGTATAGTACCACCCACACCTTACTGTGTAAATAATAGAGTTGGACCAGCATCAGGAATCCAAACATTGGATGTTGTCATGGATGGTGAAGGAAGGGTGTGGGATTTGGTAAAGTGTGAACATTAATCACAAACAAGGCGTCAATCAACTGTTATTAATCATCCCGATTATGAAACTAATGCTCATTTTAGAAAATAGAAATCAAAAAATATACAACACTGTAAAGGGCATGAAGGATAAATATTAGGGATCAGTGTCTTCACCATGCCTTCGCAGGTCGAGATATCTCAGATTTACACAAGTACAAAGAGGACGAAATTCTCAAAATGAGAATCAGATGTGTGAAGGATGTGATTACAGATGAGTGGGCGATGTGGAGAGTAGACTCTTGGTGTGCTTTAAGTCTTATCCAATTCAATCAATTAGCTGCAGTCTAATATACTAAGTGGGTGAAGTGATATCCCCACTCCACTCCCTGAACGGGCGACAAAATGGATCAACCCGGCACCCTCTCTCCTCCGCTGACTGATGAGATGTGGCGTGTTTCTGTCATAAATGTAATTATGTTTATATTGTGCCTCCACTCCGCCGACTGTCCGACTGCAGAAGATCACATTACTGCCTCAACTTGAAATTGCCCTTCTTCAAACAAGAGACACTACATTTTTCTCTGCATGAGTTTGCACTTTACCACATGTGTGGTGAAGTGCAATTACATTTTTTTCTTCTTCTTCTTCTTCTTTTTCAAATCAAGCACCATATAATTATGCTTTAGCAACGCTTGATAGATATTACGGTGTTAGACAACAATCTTTAAGCATTTAGAGATTCATTATTGATGGCTGAAGAAGGAAGTATGAGGATACGATCATTTACAGCAATTATCATCATTATTTTACCCTCAAAGGGGGGGCTAGTACTGCTTGTCCCCATTTTCTGCATAAGCATGCTGTTACAGTGGTGGATGCCTATATTAAACACATATTAAACAATTAGGACAGGTCTAAATGCTAAGTCTTATTCAACAGTTTTTCTACACTTGGCTTTGTGTTATGTTACAGAGCCACACCCACTCACCTGTTTGCAATATCTGTTTGCAATGGGGAGCCTCTCAGAAAAAGGTAGCTTTAACATAGGAGGTAGACTGGGGATAAAACAACTTGATACAGAGAGTGGGTGAATCGAGTTGCTTCACCAAGGACCACTATTGTATAAATAAGGATTGGTTTGAATCGTAAGTAAGTAGAGCAATCTTAAACCCCAAAACAAAACACAACAACAGCAACAGCAACAACTAGTGGATGTCCTGTGATTCCATGGAAATTTTTTCACATTTGACAACCAATTTCAAGTAGTGGCAGTGACCGACTAATGCCAGCTTATTGAATTATGGTTGGGTTCATATATAAAAGCTAGGTTGCCGAGGTCCGATGTCACGTTTCAGTCTGTCACAATCCTGCACCAAGTTTATTTGTGGAGGAACCTCTGAATTTCTGTTTCAGATCTATGAGGTTCTGGTTTGAAAGTAGTTCTGCTTAATGTTAAGTTGAATGCCAGTAGTAGCCAACTATTCCATTCAGTTGGAAATTGATAGAGATTGACCCAGTCAAAGTTTTGCTATCTTTACATGCCAAAATCACCTTGAAGGTGGCATCTACCTATGATTAGTCGCTGATCTGGTTCTTATCTTCAAAGTAACCATTTCAAAATCAATGATAGTGCACATTCATTGCGCACTTTTGCAGTAATTTTGATCCAAGCATTGTTTTCTGTAGTGTATATGTAACATTAAATAACATATGAAATTATGTTTAATGTAAACCCCCAGATAAACTCCAACTACCAGCCATACATTACCTACTGCTTTGTTTTGAGAGTCAAGATGAGTGGACCCAAAGGCAGATACACAGAGAGGCAGAGTTCCACAATGTTTATTAAGGCTAATTAAGCTCAAAGAGTAACAAAAACTAAGTAAGGCGTGAACACTACAAACATTAGGAAATAAAAAAAATGTACTGTGGGAATAAACAGGTAACAAACATGCAGACAGCACAGCATAATACAACAAAGAACAGAAGCAAACTGAAGGTTTATATACACAGGTGGTAATTAAGGAAATTGAAACAGGAGGGGGACTAAACACAGCTGAAACAAATCAAGGATGAAACAGGAAGTAACATAACAAATGAACACCAATCAAAGAGAAAATTAACAAGATTCAAGGGGACTGAGGGGAGGCGGGATGAAGTGAAAACTCAAGGAAATATATATAAATGACAACTAGCCACATGTAGAAACTAAAGTGGAAAATCAATGAACACATTACCTAGCAAACACATTACCTAGAAAGCTAATAATTTATAGGTGTAACAAAAAAGCATTTTAAAACCCATTTAAAATGTCATTAGATCTTTGAATAGCTGTTATAAGTTGTAATTTCATTTTGCCATGAGGTTACTTTCTCTTCCTGTTTGAAGATAATTACTACTTCATTATTCATTGGTGGTCATTTTAGGCTGAAGTGATAAATTAGGCTATAATTAGCTGTGTTTTTCCAGATTGAAATAGCCCACTACATCAAAAACAGGAGGTCGGAGGTGTGGTCAAGACCTATTTCACTCAACTCCCAAGTCTGTGTTTTAGTCTTTTTGAAAATTCCGACATTTGTTTGGATATTTCTATCACAAATAGTTTGTTACATAAAACAACAAATGCAACCTCGGCCTTAATCACTGAGGCGATCATTTCGTGTATGTTTGGCTAAATTCTGACCAATACCATAGGTGTTGTAGCAATTCTTGTATTTGCTAACTTAATACTTTAACCACAACAGATTTTATGTGACACTCTACATTGTTTCCCCTATAAGAATATATTTATTTATTTTTGTATTTTTATTCTGGTCTTAATGTTAAACACTTTGGTCAGCACTCGCTGTTTTAAAATGCTTTATAAGTAAAGTTGGCTTGGATTGGATTGTATATGGATGCAGTGCATGAGAAATGTTTTTTTAACCTGGTAGATGGTAAAGGATGGTGCCTGGTGCTCGGTGAATGGAACTAAGTGGATGCATAGAAGACAAAGAAAAAAGGGAAAAGAAAGAGATAAAGCATTAGTGAGTAACTGCATTACTCCCTGGGCTATTTATTGATTTATTTTGAAAAGTTCAGTTGAAATTCAGTCCCCAAATTCAGTCAGTGAGTGCTCCACAAATGTAAGGCCATAATGAACAACCTTGGGCTCTATGGGTAAAAGACACTCAAGAGAATTTTGAAATATAATTAGTGTCCTTGCCCCCACAGCCAGGTCAGAGTGACATTTGAAAAACTCAGGCAAAAACTGGTCCTTCAGCAGGCAACTTGTTCAAAAATAGTTTATTACAGGAGCAAAATACAGAGTATATTGTTTGAGTTCGGTGCCTAGTTTCTTAGGTAATCACTCTCTGTGCAAACATGTTACATAACAAAATTAGGAAGTGATGTGTAAATATCCCCCTGGAGCTTACAGGTGGATGTAAGGGTGTTAGACAGGTTGCAACAACAAGTATGACAGACATGTCAGAGTGAGAGAGAGAAATTCTGCAGCTTAATTAGAGGAGGGTGTGTTCGGTACATGATGTGAAACGAGTGGGTGTGTATGAAGCTGTGCATGTTGAGTTAACTAGATGAACTAGCTCACAGGCTTTGCTCCATTACTTAAACAACAAAGCAGAGGCTTATACCAGCACACCAGTAAAAATCAATGCACTGCTCAAGCAGCTTTTCCGGACATTGTCAGCTGCAGCTCTACCAAAATGAAGCAAATCATTGCTTTGTCCATTTAATTCATAGTAGCGCAGCAGGTGGTCTTTTCATTCAGTATTTCAGAGTAACAAAAAAATGTGCTGGGTTGTATTTTAATGAGAGAGCAGCCTTATTTGGACCATCAGTGTGTGGGAAGTGATTGATGGCAAAAGACACAACTTGTCACCTCTTAAGCTGATATTGCAAAACGAATCAGTGCTTCTTTACACAGATGCAAGAGCTGGCAGCATTAGCATTTGTTTGTGGTGATGGTTTCACTCCCAGAATATGTTTACCTTCTTTTATCATAAAAAAAACCGAACAGAAGCACAAAAAAGGACAACAAATAGCTCCATCAATATCCTAGGAAACCCCCAAGTTTTTCTTTGTTTGGTTTTCATTTCCTGAGAAAATTACTTCTCCCTTTTTTACTCACTATGTTAGTCAATTGTTCACTGAATAGCAGAAATATAAAGACAAATAGTTATCCTATCGGATCGGCTTTTAAATATAGCAGTGGAGCACGGTGGTGCAGTGTTTGATCTCCCTATGGTAGTATGGATTATCTCTGGTTATACTGGCTTTCTTCCCCAGTCCAAAGACACACATTGAGGTTAGGTTAACTGGTGATTCTAAATTGGGCATAGGTATGATAGGTCCATATTGTACCCCTCCAGTTGGCCCATGTGACTCCTTTAGGCTAAGTCTGGCTGGGTCCCATAGGCTAAGGCCAGTCGTGAGTCAGGCTCCAGTAACCCTGATTTGTGTGGAGTTTCCTCCAACTGGGACAGCCCAGAATACACTAGATAGATTATGTGCTGTGGTAGGGTTGGGAAGACTTGGCATCACACATGCCTGTAACAAGGAACAGGATAAGTGGCAGAAAATGGATGGATGGATTCTACAAGGTTTAATAATACAAACAACTGTACATAGCATTAAAACATCCTATTTTAAATAACTAATCCCTTGATGTCATTGTTATAAAAATCTCTGCCATTACATATCCTCCAGTTGAAATGCAAATGTACACACTGTGCTTCATTTGATGTTTTTTTCCATGTCTCATAGGTGGGAAGACAGAACAAAACGACCCACAAGGGTTCAGTTTGAATACAAAATGTTCGTAGTTGTTAAAAAAAAATCCCCAGATTAAAACAGCTGGGCAAGCGTGGGCGTTCTCCTGGGCCCCTGCTGTAGTAATCCTGTTATAAAGCTCCTGCAGGGTAAGCTCTCTCAGAATGTCTGAGGGATAAACCTATGTGTACAGTAAACACCACCTCTGCCTTTCATTGTGATATCATTACATAACTTCACTTGGGGATAAATGGCTAATATTAGCTTTGACAGTATGACATATGTTCCTTCTTAAACAGAATCGCCAGCAATGCATAAAATCACTAAAAACTAAAAACAAAAACACGGAAGCAGATTCTTAGACTGGCCTGTACACCAGATCTTCACTGCTTTAATTAAAAAAAAGAAAAAGAATCAACATTTAAAATTCACTATATCCATCCATCCAATTCTTCTGCATCTCCAATTCAGTGTTGCAGGGAGCTGGAGCCTATCACAGCTGCCATAGAGAGACAGACAACCATTTGCACTCACTTTCACACATATGGGAAATTTTTAGAGTACGTAATTTACGTAATTAGGAACCCACGCAAACACGGGGAGGTGTTTAGACCATGAAAAGGTGCATTTTAACCCAAACCAACTTGGATACACTAACCCTAACCCAGGACCTTCTTGCAGTGTGCAACAGTGCTAACCAGCATGCCACACCAAAAATCATTATATTTCTGTTCTTTACAACATAAGAAGAGGAGATGCTGCAGGAATCTTCTTATTTTACCTTCTACAATATGAAATAACCTGAGACCAATTTTTTATGTTTTTTTCACATCTGAACATAAACAAGACACAGCTAGCATCAAAATGCAATTGCTACAACTTTCTACTTTGGAAATTATATTTCTTTTAAATCAAATGACTCTGAAGTTTGAAGTTTTTGTTGATTTTTTAGTATAGTCCGTATTAAAGATGGACGTAGCCACTGCGACATTGCCCATTGTTTTAGACTCAGCACTTTTGAACTAGAATTTACCTTGTATGGATGAGAGCATGGAGTGCTAACTTCTAAACCATTAAAGCCCCAAGAAGGCTCCAGTGACCCAAGTACAGTGAACAGATCCATTTAATGAGTCAAAGTAATGGACGAGCCTTTGTAGACTTGGTCGGCTACAAAGCTGCCTGCCTGTCAATCAACTTGGCCTCGGCGCTAACTCAATTATCTAGGTAGATGAGTTATAAAAATAATTTATCCCCACTCAGAATTTTTATGAGCAGTGAAACCATCCATAGAAGTTAAAGACATTAAACCAGAGTACACAGGGGCAATAAGCAGCTTGGAGACATTAGAGAGACAAGGCTGCAATGGTTTGGACTTGTGCAGAGGATGGGACATGTATATATTGGACAAGGGATGCTGAAGATGGAGCTGGCAGGCAAGTGGCCAAGAGGATGACCTCAGAGAAGAGGATATATAGAGGCTTGGTGCGACAGAAAAGGGTGCTGAGAATAGGGTGAAAAAACAGTCTTAAGTGGAATATGTCTGTGAAGGTTCTCAGTCACCCAGGTCAGCTTCTTCAGTTCTAACAGCAACTGATGGAGAGTCACAGATTTTAATGGACCCCCTATTGATCCTATACCTAATCACATGAGCCAAGGTGTGAAAATGGGTGTGCGTCACAATGAGCCATGGTTTTGGGTAAACCAACTGTGAAACCTGGCCCCACCCTATCATGTGATGTACTGAAGTCAGATGGCCCAGGATGTGAGTGGGCATTAAGGCGTCTGGGAAGGGATCTCAAAACTGGATTATAGATGGCAGACAGTTGGTGTCGTAAGCCACCGCCTCTGTTCAAAGATGGTCGTTCACTGTGGACACAGATGGCTTCTTTCACTCCTCTTTCAAACCATCTGTCTTCTCTGTCCAAAATGTGAACATTAGCATCCTTGAAAGAGTGACCTTTGTCCTTTAGATGCAGATGGACAGTCGAGTCTTGTCCTTTCGAGGTGGCTCTTCTATGTTGTAACATGCGTTTATGAAGTGGCTGTTTGGTCTCTCCAATGTAGAGGTGTGAGCATTCCTCGCTACACTGTACAGCATACGCTACGTTGTTAAGTTTGTGTTTAGGAGTTTTGTCTAAACCGGTTTTTGTCTGAAGTCCACTGGGATGTCGTGCTTGGAGAAGACTCTCCTGCATTTTCCTGATAAACCTGCTACATAGGTGATGACAATATTGTTGCGTTAGTCTTTCTGATCCTCCCTAGTTGGTGTCTGCCCAATTAGGATAACTGCATGTTTTCCTTTACATGTGTGTGTTCACTCTTTTTCCCTTCAGGCTTAGAGGGAATATTTTCCGCTCGGTGTTGTAGCGTCCTGATTACTCCAAGTTTGTGTTCCAGAGGGTGGTGGGAGTCAAAGAGGAGTCTGTGTGGACTGGTCTAGACGATCTGCAGCTGATGCCACTTCTGTATTCAGCTCTGGAGCATTCCCCTTGTATTTTAATTATGATTGGTTTGAAAACCTCACATGATTTCTGGTGGTCAAAGACTGTGGAAGCAGTCCTGAATGTTTCAGACCAACACACTACCAAAACTTTGAGGAGGCCGAACATACTGATGATCAATTGCAGAAATGATTAGCAGCACCTGGCTGTTCCTCTTTGACTGCATAGAGTAATGTGAAAACTTGATTTTTTTTGTATGACTTCATGTTTCTTTCAGCATTGGTGCGATGATGCATTTGGAAATAGTGAGGCAGGTACTTCATTTCCAACCCATCACGTACAGGCATTCGTAAAGGATCTTGTGGTGTCCCATTTCATCTCACTTGGCTAACTGGCAACCTGTCCAGGGTCTACCCCACCGTTCACCCTATTACAGCTGGGACTGGCTCTTGCCCCATTGCAACTATGGATTCATTATGCAGTTACAGATATGGAAAATAGATGGGTAAGCATAATTTTCATGTGTGCTGCTTCAAGGTTGTGAACAGGTGTGTTTAAAACAATTTAAAAAAAAATCTAAATTAGCCATGAATTTATTTGTACCTAAGAAAAGAAGCTGTTTTCTGTAGATATAGTTTTGGGACCTTTGTGCTCACTTTTGACACTGGGAAGCTTTAAAAAACATTTCCTGAGGATTTACTAATAAAGCAGGGTTTAATCATGATGAAAAACTAAAATTAGTATGTTATGAGATTCAGGTCACATGAGACAACAGAGCGTTAAGTTGCCAAGACCATTTGTGGCCAAACTGCAGGTGCAGCCATCAAAAACTGGGGAATTATCTCATCCCGATGGGAAAGGTCCAGCCTGGAAGATCATGCCAAATACAGACAAGCTGTATCAACAAAGAGGAGCTGCGGCCACAAGCTATAACTGCCAAATGAAGATGTACTATATTCGAAATATTTAGTTTAACACATGTGGCTGCTTTAAGCCCTCTTTAATGAACATCCTGCACATCATGCATTGTTTTTCATACTTTTAACATGCCAGCATTTCTGCATTGTATTTGCTGTTTGTTTTCTGTCCTTCGTCTGCTCTTTTATCGTCACTGCTGCTTTCTTGTTGTGCCCTACAGTGATGTGATTTCCTCTCTGGATCTCGTCCAAATGCTGCATTAAATCTCTGACTGTTTCTTTTGTTTGTCGGTTGATGACAGGATGCGAGAACAGCCTGGACTCCTCAGGAAAACTCGCCAGGTGATGCTGGAACGGAGCCAGGATGAGACCAACTGTGAACTTTTGAAACGCCACATCGGAGGTGTCTGACGCTAACACTGCAAGACAAAAAAAAGAAAAGAAAGAAAAAACATCCTAAATTCCTGTTTCACTTGACAAACAGAGTCATGCAGTGAAGCAAAGTTCAGAAAGATTGCTCACAGTCTATCTGCAAGCAGAATTATGATGAATCGTATCAAAGGATTTGATATTTTGGGGTGATGTCAATCTTTTCTCAGTTCACTGAACACCCTCATCAAACAACTGTGATGCAATAAATTATTAATTAGCTCAATTTAACAAAAAGTTTGGAAAACAAAAGGGAAAGTGTTGAAAAACACGATAAAATATGCATGCCCTGTGCATATTGACTGTTTGTTTCGCACAAAATAATGAGTCTGCATTTAGAAGGCATGATGTTGTTTATGAGCACACAAAGGTCAAGGTTTGCAAGCAGTCAGTCTACGTTATGGAAACATTATCAAAAAGCCTTGAAATCCAGTGAAACACTGGTCGCATCAGAAAGGTCAACCATCGTCTAGACAGCTCGCTCCTGCTGCAGTGGATGCTGTGTAAAAGAAATGCTGCACGATTCCTGCTGTTATCTTTCTGTAAGCTATGAGATTTTAAAAGTTATCGGTCCTTCTCTTCTATTTCCCTCCAGTGAGGCGTTTCGTTTCTTTTTCCTGACAAGGCGGGGAGCCTTCTTGATCCAAGAGTCAACCTGTCAAGTGAATATAGGCTTGGACTTTTAAAGATGTAAATGGCCACCTGTTACACTGAGAGTTCTTAAGTGTTTTTAAGAAGATGCAGCAAAACTCCTTAGTGGAGTCCTGTGAGGACAGTGTAATAGGTCATTATGTGTGTTGCTTATACAACACTGTTTTTTCAGTCGTGTGTCAGTGACAAGAGTAACCTTTTGGATGAATAGCCCCTTTTTACCACCAAAGATTGACCCATTTACGGAGCTATAATAGGGACACCTACAGTTTGCGCCTGCTTTTTCAGTGCTCATGAGCACCGTCCTAACTGTGATGTTCAAGCGAAGCTTGGTATGTTATATGATTAATTTCCTCCCGTTGCTCCTTTTCATTCCACCTTATAAATTGAGTGGCTTGTTTAGGTTTCAGATACTTCTTGTCTGCTTTTGTCCTCTCTCCCAGGAAAACCCTTGATGTGTTGCTCTTATGCTTGCTGTCCTCTCGGATCTCTCCTGCCTGGACTCAGCTGAAATTGAACAATAATAATTCTTAGTTAACTCAACTCAGTCTGACATTATCACTTAAACTGTTGCTCAGAAAATATCTTGTTCACTGACTGCAGGGTTTTGGTTGTTCGGTGGCAGATTTATCATGACAAAAAAACCTAAATGTCAAACTCTAATGTGGATTATATCTACACTACCCGCTAAATTTCGTTGGAGACAGAATATACATTTCCCTCCAAATGTGACACAGAATACGGTTTATTTGTATGAGAATGTAACTTTAGTAATCAGCTGATCAACTCTGGATTCAGCTTGACTTTGTGGCCTGCCTGCATTAACACTGTGCTTCATTTGTGCTCATTCAATGGGTAAAATATTCCACTTATTAAGGAGGATCACTCCAGACCTTAATGGAAGGTTATATATTTCCTATAGATTATAGTCAAGAGGCCAATGAGTCATCTCAGAACAAAGGGAAAGCTAGCCCAATTATAAAATTGCCAGGGTGTGACTACATTTAAATTCAAGTTTTTTTTAATATCATAAAGTGAAACACTGAACTGTTCATTATTGTACTCGTCCTGCACTTTTACATTACCTGGCTGTATAAAAAAATTAAACATCTGATCCATCTGACTCTGGAGAAAAACAGTGAGCTAATGGTTAGCATTAAAAAACACTGCTTAACACAGCATTTAGCAAAAAATAATCAATGATAGCACTTGTTTGCTCTGTAGAAGTGCACGGTTCCTGATTCCTAATAGTATCTTGCGATGTATTGCTATTTATGGGTGAAGGTTGAGCCAGTGATTCATCTTATCTCTCCATTATGTATTAATAGCTGGTACCCGCAGATGCAGAGACAGGGTCAGAGGCACTTTCACTCAGTAAAGCTTTAAAGAATCAGCCTCCGGTTTACTGTGTCAGCTCAGTGGCAGTCTGCTGAAGTTCCCTTTGGCTTTTCCCTTTATAGCAGCTTAGTACAGAGACAGGCAATACATCAGAGTGAAGACTGCTTACACATTTTATGCGTGACATGTCAACCAGCCTCTACAGTCATATTTTAGTAATAGTTTTTTTTAAAAAGGATTATTTGTCTTACATACCATACATATGTGTTTTTGATAGCATTATATTACGTTAAATCTAAGGGCTCTAAGCTGGACTGTGACACAGCAACACACACCAAACCGAAGCATAAGAGAACCTCTGCTGTAAGGTTACAGGCAGGCGACCACAGCTGAAAGTCTTTGTTAACAAATGGGAGCTGCTGATGCCTGATTCAGAGAAGTGCAGGAACAGGTGTGAATGTGTGAACCCAGGAAGGGCAGCTCCACCCAAGGATGGAACACAGACCAGTCCAGCTCTCCACCCAAAAGAACAGAAAACACAGAGAAACCTCACAGTTGCCTCACAGATTCAACAAGCTGCTGGGAACATTCCTCAGAGATTTTGGTGCATATTAACATGACAGCATCACACAGCTGCTGCAGATTTGTTGGCTGCACATTCATGATGCAACTCCCCCGTTCCATCTTTGGGATCTGGTCACTGTGGAGGCCATTTGAGTGCAGTGAACTCACTGTCGTGTTGAGGAAGCAGTTTGACATGATTTGAGCTTAGTGACATGAAGGATTATTCTGCTGAACGCAGCCATCAGCTGAGCATACTGTGTTTATAAAGGGATGGACATACTCAGAAAAAATACTCAAGTGGTTTGAAGTTGCTCAAAGTGTGCCGAGCAAATATCCCCCACACTAGGGCTGGGCTATATCATACCGTTCACGGTAATACCGGTGTAATTTTGGGCAACGATAGAAAAATGAAATATCGCGATAGAATATGGGTAAAACGCGCATGCGCAGTGCCTATGTTTACATACGCACATGGCGGCGACGCAGAATGAGAAGGGGGAAAGCGGATCGTTGAATGAAACGGATGAACCAGAATTGGTTTGTAAAAATGCTGCAACTTCAGTGGTGTGGAACTGGTTTAGCTTTCGTCCGTCAGATACACAACACAGCACTATTTTTGGTAGAGCATGCTAGCGGGCCGTCGTTATTACCGTGTTGTTTGGAAAATACGGCACACTTAAAATCAATCCTTTGATTTTTCTGAAAATCGACAGTGTCCCTTATAATCCCGTGTGCCTTATGTATGAATTCTGGTTGTGTTTACTGACCTCGAAACGATTTTATGTGGTACACGGCGCTCGAAAATCTGTCAAATGTTTTAGTGCGACTTTGCTAAGCTACGAACCCGCACCGCTTGATGGATTGTCGGAGCATTACGGGTATCGTAGGCAGGAGCCTCTCGGAGTGATACATACTGTGCTTCAACATAATATTACCGTATTGTGTGTGTATAACCTCTTTTTAAGTTTTGTGGATATTATACATGGTTATGCTGAGGATATGTCGGCCAGTTTCCACTGGAAATGCCTTTTGGTTAAACTGTCAGCAAGGAATTTGCACTGTTACATTTTTATATAACTTTAATGCACATAAAAAAACAGCTGCTTGTTTAAGTGAAAATACACTGATGGGTTTTTTTGCACTAATAAAGTTGTGGAGTTGTAAAGTATTTTGTCTAGTGTCAATTATATTGTCAGTTATATCGTTATCGCAAATTTTCAAATGTATATCGTGATAAATATTTTTGGTCATATCGCCCTGCTCTACCCCACACTATCACACACCACCAGCAGCCAGAAACATTTATAAAAGGTGAGATGCATCCATACTGCCAGATCAAATGCTGCTGCAGAAATTTAGACTAATCTGACCAAACAACATTTTTCAAACTTCTAATGTCCAGTTTTTGGTGAATTTTAATCTCGGTGGCAGGAGTGGCAGCTAGTGTGGTCTTCTGCTACTGTAGTATGTCTGCATCAAGGTTCAATGTGTTTTGTGTTTTCACAGATGCTCTTCTGCACCACTTGGTTGCAATAAGTATTTTTTTTAGCTCTTGCTGCCTTCCTATCAGCTCAAAGCTGTTCTCTTGTGACTGCCGGCATTAACAAAGGATTTTCTCTCAAGATTGTGACTGCTGTGACAATCTGGGGCTACAGATTGTGTAAAGATTAACAAGGGCCTAAATTCAGATGATGCAGGAGAACAGGAAATAGTTAACATAAAGTGAGCTGTTTACTAAGGTAAACAAGGAAAACCAAACAGAGAACCTGAACTGGAGATTTAAAAAAAACACCCACGAAACCCGAGAGACACAAGGGACTCTACCCATAGACTTGGACAAGGGACAAGAGGAGACTGAGACACTATATAAACAAGGGGGAGATTAGAGGAGTCGAGATAGCTGGGAACCACAGCAGGAACAAATAAGACGTAACAAGGTAAGGGACGCAAACTGAACGCAATACACACGAGGCAATGGACTATCAAAATAAAACAGAAACCCAACAGATGCAGAGAAAACTCAAAACAATTAATAATTTACAAAAATCAACACTTCAAACATAAAAACAGTGGATCAAGACTAAGACCATGACAACTTCCACTCACTGGATATTTTCTGTTTTTCAGACCATTCAGAAAAATCCTGTAAATCCCAGAGATGGATGTGTGGGAAAATCCCAGCAGGCAAGCAGTGTCTGAAATATTCAGAACAGCCCATCTGACCATTGTTTTCCCCTACACATTCAGATAATTGGTCTAAACTTCAGCAGGTTGTGTTGACCATATTGACAGGTCAATATCCACGGAGTTGAGTGTGATTTGCTGTTAGATATTTGCGTTAACAGTCGGTTGAACAAGAATACCTAATAAAGTGGCTGGTGAGTGTATGTTTAGCTCCTGATGTGATCTCGTTTCCAGTACGACCATTAATGAAACAGTTTGTCACCCTTAAATCACTGAGTGATTTGTCCTGTACTTATACAGCCTGAAAAGGAAACGTGTTTTGCATTTGTTGTCACCCAGAGACTGTTACTACACCGAGTTTACAATTGTAGTCATAAAAGCACATCAAAAAGCATTTTCACGTTTTCTTTCTGCCTGCTTTGTGCACATATTGTTACGCTTGTTCGCAAGTATGCAGGGGGTGATCATCACACCCCCGTCCCTCTGGTTTCTCTCTTTCTCTGTCTACGCCTGTGTGTGTGTGTGTGTGTGTGTGTGTGTGTGTGTGTGTGTGTGTGTGTGTGTGTGTGTGTGTGTGTGTGTGTGTGTTTGCCTGAGACAACGGGGTTCTGACTGAAAAGGAACAACCTCTGCTCTGATTCCAGGGACACACAGCAGACACCTTTAAAGTTCAGCTGGCCAGCCATTTCCCGATGTCTGACACATTCACATTTGACGTCAGTAAGTTATACCCACACACATGCACACGCTCACAAAGTTACACATGAAAGGGAAGAAACTTCCTGTCTAGAAAGATTCGATCTGCAGAGCTCGGCTGGATTCTCTTTTATACTCGCTTGAGTTTGTGTGCCACCTGAGGATATCTGTGCATTGTTTTCTGCTATTTTTGCTATATTTGTCTCTTTTTTGCGTTTTGAGATTCCCACCTTATCACCATCATTATCACTGTGCACAACCCACCTGATTAAACAGCAAAGTCCCTTTGGATCTGGCTTTAGCAGTGTATCACCAAATGCTCATTTTCAGATTATCATGCCAGCTTTTCTGTTAGAAAACAGCAGTGTCTCAAAAATGCAGACAAGGTGTCCTTTGACATCAGTGCCTTGCTGCATGAATACTGGATGCTGAGGGTGTTTATTTGAGTTTGAAAGAGTGACCCAGACCAGCAAATCTGCTATTGGAGACTGGGAGAGAATGGTTCCCATTTCATTGTCGCATAAACTGAAACTTTTCCAACCATAAGATCCTCATTTTCCATCCTGTTTGGATCTGGTATTGTCCACTTAGTTTGGCTTTATTTAATTTTTTTTGTTTTGTTTTCACTGGTTAGTTTTAGGTACTGCGTACTACTTTGTTAGACAGGAAACATTAGGAAACATTGGTTTGGTCTACGGATTTGACAAAATTGCACTACCTGACATGGCAGTGATGAGAAACGGCTCGAGCAGTTGTGGTTTGGATTTTCACTGCTTTACAACCAACATTCACTGACAGCTCAGAGTGACAAATCCCTCCCACAGATGCCATGACCAAGTGTGTCAGGGGACAGACACTGCAGGACACATTGGATACAAATGAGCTACGCCATGCTTTGATAAGAATTTCAACTGCAATATTCATCAACATCAGAGATTCCTGATCTGTTTGCAAGAAAGGTTTGTCAGCAACTTTCTGACCACATTTTTTTTAACTTTAGTCAACTTTAGTGCATGCTGATCCAGACCGTTCTCACTCCGGAGGCATAACCAGACGTGTTGGCTGATCACATACTGGTTAAAATGATTTACCATTAGAGCAAAAATCCCCAGTTTGATGTTGCTTGCAGGGAGGGTTCATGCAGGGAGGATGTCAGGGTGGAAGGATAAATCTCCAAAACATTGGACAGTCTGTATTTTCTTTTTAATCATGACCACAATCAATAGTTTTGTTATGTAACAAAATCAATTTGTTATTCAACTGTCCTTTTAAAAAGCAAAGACACATGATGCTGTGAAGGTGATAAAAGCATCAGGTAAGAAAACCCTTCTGTAATAATTCTGACATATTATGTCATTTATGTTGTTTTTATATGTATGTATTATGTCATATTACCATTTATTTCAAAATATACTAGTAGAACGTCTAAATTTCTGCTGAAATCTGGACAAAATATCTTATCATGAAGGCTGTGTTAAGATCAAAAGCTCCAGAATATGTTCACTGGATTAAATTGATTGTTCTGTCAGTTAAATCAATTTGGCTCAGCTTAAGGAAGATTGTGATCACAGTTAAAAGAAAGCAGTGTTGTTTAGAAGGCAGGATGTGTACACTGGTATTCAATATGATTATATTTAGACCCAACCAGACACCCAAACTTCAATAAGAATTTCTTTCTAAATTATAACATTATCCATCCGTCAGTCCGTCCGTCCGTCCATCCATCCATCCATCCACTCTCTTCAGCAGAAAATGGTGAGCAGTTGAGGTTCACCAAATTTATTAGTGTGGATGCTGATTAAGTTCTTCGAATCTTTATTATTATTTTTCTGTTTTATTATCTATTCCTTACATTTTTTTGACTCTAACTATTTCAACACCGTTCAGCTTAGAAAAACCATTCAACCAGATTCCTGTTCTTTTGGACATGCGTACTTCTATTTTTCTCATTTTTAACATTTATATTTTTTAAATATTCAACTTTATTCAACAAAAATTTATAATGTATTTCAATGGGGAGACCCTTCAAATCCTCATTCAACTTACTCCTCTTTCAACTCTAACTACTTCCACATACGTTGACCTAGAGCCACCATTCAAACTTTAAAACGAAGCCAAGATATTGAACTATTCTTCTTGTATTTATCGTTTTAATATCAATTATACTTTTTCTTCAGCTCCAGTTTAAGTTTCATGCTTTTTTTCATCCGTTTCAGAGTTTATAATGGGTGTGGATTTCAAGTTTAAAGATCACACAAACAAACGTGTGTCTTACATGAAGATGCAGTGATTGAGCATAACAGATTGGAAAAGATTACAGCACCTGGTATTGCATAAACATATTATTTTGATTTTGTGCAAGACTGATGATTATTTCCCATTTTAATATTTTTAATGATAACATTATTAGGTTTTTAATGTCCCTTATTGCAGAATAAAGATCTGTTATGAAAATTTGGTTTTGTTTTGGTTTTATCTTTAGCTCCATTCTAAGAAAATGACCAGCTTCAAGAGTTGTCAATCTAGGACACATACAGTATGTCATGCTGAAATGTAAAGCACTTACAACAGAAGCCACTACAAGGAAATGATTCCAGCCTAATTGATGAAATTTATGGCATTTTTTTCTATGCTGACTGATATGCTGCTCAGTGTCCTTTGCTCCCTGCTTTTAAATGAGATGTCACTCTGAACATAAACACAAGCTACATGTGATGTCTCTGATGTGTATCTGTTTCTACCTGTGCTGATGCTACCATGACTAAAGTTAGCAAAGCAGCAGTCAATATGTGAATCAAGGCAGAAGGATATACTCAAAAATGAACAGAATCTTAAGAATATAAGACCATGAGCACTGCAAATGTAACAAAAATATGTTGACATCAAATGATATGTTATTTGAAATCTATATGACACAAGGACACATCTATTTTTTTATTTTTCCAATTTATTTTTTTCCCAATTGTCCAAATTAGTTTGTTATTGGCCTTAGTGTCCCAGAAATCATATTTATATACAACTAAATATGATTCAGCAAATATGTTTTAAATGGGTGATTCCTCACTTGATGACGAATCACCCATTTCTATATTTGCTGAGTCCTAAATTTGATGCCAGTGAGCTGTTGATGTTAAAAAAGGTCCCCAAATCCCCCATGAGCAAGCACTTGGCGACAGTGGAGAGGAAAAACTCCCTCTTAATAGGAAGAAACCTCTGACAGAACCGGGCTCAGGAAGGGGTGGCCTTCTGTCTCGACCGAGTGGGGTTCAAATGCTCACTGGCAATTTAGTTGTATATAAATATGATTTTTAGGACATGATGTTGGGGCCAATTAGGTAAAAAGCCTAACCAGCCAGTTCCGCTTCTGCTTCTTCTTCTTCTTAACTGGCCACATCTCTGGCAGGCTCTTAACCTCAGTTTCAAGTTCAGCTACCTTGGCAGTAAGTGTCTTCTGTTTGTCTCGTACTTGTTGCAAAGATTCCTGTACAGACAATGTAGCTGACTCTTCTTTTTCCATCTTTTCTTGTTCTGTGGTGTCTTTTTCTTTCGAAGGCTCCTGCAGAGACATTGCAGTTGGTGGCAGTGAGTCCTCGTTTTCTATCTTCTCCTGTTCTCCAATGTGTTTTTCTTCCAGCGGTTTCTGCACAGATGTTGAAGTTGATGGCACCGAGTCCTCTTTTTCCATCTTCTCCTCTCCTCCAGTGTGTTTTTCTTTCAGAGGCTCGGATTTCTCTTCTATTTGCTCCTGCTTAATTTTAAGGGAGGGAGCTTTGGCTTCTTTCAGCTCTCGCTCAAGAGTCTCTACCCTTAAATCATGAAGGGCCTTGTTAGAGCAGAGCTGGGATTTGAGGTCACTGATTTCTGTGTTGCGTGCCTCCTGCTCCTGGCTATGTTTAATGACCTGTTCTTTGAGCTGATCTTGAGCTGCTAGGAGCTGTTTCTGGAGCATCACTATCTGCTCTTGTTGAATCCTACATTTGAGCTCAAATTCAGCCTCCTTAGAGGACATCAGGCCAACAGAGTCCGTGTGTGAAGCCTCTGCGTCTTGAGTGGCAGACTCCACGCACTGCTGTGTGGTAGGGTGGCTGATTTGGTCCTGCAGGCTTAGCATCACCTCATCAAGTTTGACAACTGCTTCATTGTCATTTGTGAGAACCTCTGTCTCACTGGTGTTATTTGGCTTATTACAAGAAGCCTCCTCCAGCTGCACTATGAGGTCTTTAATCATTTCCTCATGGTTTCTTTTGTTCTCGTGGATTTGTGCATGAAGGTTGTTCACCTGAAACTGGCAAAAAGAGGCCCTCTTGTTAGCAGCTATCATTTTCCAATAAAGGCTGTTCTGATAGCTTTGGGAGACTTGCAGTTGGTGTCTCAGAGCAGTAATCTCTTGCCATGGATTAAAGTGGACTCTGTCCTGATGGGGTCTAAATGTGGGCCTGGGCTGATACTGCCAAGTCCCTCCATTAGGCACAGGGTTTTGTCCACTGGGGTTATTAACATTTCCCTCTGTCTGCATCTTCATGTCCTCCTTTGCTTTTGAAATAGTGACGGGTCCAGGGTTTTCCCTTTCAGAAGTTGCATCAGTGTTTTCTGGCATTTCTGGGACATCTGGGAATTCTTTATTTCTCGGGTTTGTTCCATCAGCCCTGTTGTTTTGAGCTTCTAGAAGAGCCCGAGTAATTGACCGAGTAATTGGTCTTCTTGGTTCCACAGCCACTCTTTTCTCTTTTTGCTTTTTGGTTTTCTTTGGTTTTACAACCATTTCCTTTTGAGCTTGTGCCACAGGAGACTTTTCAGGATTTGGTCTTCTGGCTTGTTCAAGCTCATTTTTTGGTCTTTGCAAAATTGTTATTTTTGGTGTGACGACCATTTCTGTTTGTGCTTCCGCCATTGTAGATGCTTCAGTGTTTGCGTCTGCGTTTCTCTGCGTCTGCCTTGTCTTTGTTTTAACAACCAGGTTGTTTTGTGTTTCTGCCATCCGAGATCCACTAAAGTTGGTTGAATTTGTCCCCTATTTATGGGTTTTGCCCGTAGAATGTGCACTGTGACATCACGGGCTGTTTCTTTGAAGTGCTGTTCCTTTGAAGTTCCATGATTGGAACAATTCAAAATAAAATGCCCACAAACCTACTGTAAAGGAAAGGCTTTTAATTTGTAGCACATTCCGAATTAACACATTAAAAACTACTCTACAGGAACTGCAGTAAAAAATAAAACAAAACCAAAATACAAGTGTTAAAAAAACCTCACCAAAGTAGAAGACAACTGTTTAGTGGAAGAGTATTCGACATTTTAGAGATTCTCACGCATAATAACTTCTTTCATAATTAGGGCAGGTAGAAAACTTTTATATGTCCTGAAAGATATTTATGAACAACATCCAATGAGAGTTACTGAATGTCTGTAGGCAGTGAGATCTTGGTGGTTGCCGAGGCGACAGAATGTCATCTATGTTTTGTTTTAAATTCCGGTTCATTGCTGAATCTAAGAAACAACAGGCTATCGAGGGAGACTTTAATAGAGGTTTACTAACCCTTACTATACTCAAAAAACAGATTCAGGTCCTTCTTTCAAAGAACACATACAAATTGTGTTAGTTGTTCATAAATGTAATTAAAAAATACCAAATTGATTTGATTTTCTTTGTGTAAACTTAAAATTATTTTAAACCAGCAGAGGCTGATTCTGAACACAAAATGAATGAGATTGTTGGGGCACTGGGGGTAGGGGGAGTACATTTTTGCACATGCGCATTTGTATACTCAAAGAAAAAAAATTCAAGCCTCTCTTTAAGCTGAAACATTTTTTTTTCATCTCACTCAACGTAAATGTAGGAATCCAGCGTTACTGCAATTATTATTCGTGTGGTGAACCTAAATTATTTTCTCTCAAAATGGTCTTTGTTACAAGAACACAAAGTTATTAAGTTAAACAACGGTCCACCCTCTTCGAAAATTTTGCACTCTTTCAGGATCACCTGAATGAATGCAGTTGCTGTTGGCCTCTCTGTACTTTTTGGATAAAACTACACCTTCAGATAAGGTAACATATTCATTTTTCATATAACCAATTGTGTATTTCTCTATGAGTTGAATGTAGAGCACTGCTATTTATCCTAGAAGCTTGTAACAGTTGTTTTTTGAACTTTTGGTGGTGATACCATTCTCTTCTCTGCTGGAATACTAGTTTTTTGACAATATAGACAGGTCTTTTCAAAAGCAACTTGTTTTAGAGGACAAATTATGTAGCTGCCAACTTTTAAGTACTCGGAGCTTGTGCTAGCTTAATAGCAGCTAGCCAATTATTCAACTTTATTCAACAAAAATTTAGAATGTAATTCAATGGGGAGACCCTTCAAATCCTCATTCAACTTTCTCCTCTTTTAACTGTGTCTACTTCCACATATGTTGTCCTAGAGCCACCATTCAAACTTTAAAACGAAGCCAAGACATTCAACTATTCAACTTGTATTTATCTTTTCAATATCTATTATACTTTTTCTTCAGCTCCAGTTTAAGTTTCATGCTTTTTTTCACCCGTTTGAGAGTTTATAATGGGTGTGTATGGGGAGGTTAGAGTGAGACAGGCTAACTGCTAGAGTGGGAGCAGGGGAAATTTTTATCCTAAAATTTTCTCTTTAAACTGCTGCTGTGTCCACAGTGTTCAGTCAACAGTCATCCTTAATTTACCCTCAAAGCGTAGCCATCGTTGCCCTCTTTCATCCAATGTCATGGTTACTGTAGTATATGTCATGGTTCTTTCATAAATGTCACCAATGCACAGCCTCCTCCCTGCAACTCTTCCATAGGCTCCAATGTTAAAATGGCTCCTCAAAACATTCAGCTATCAGCATCCACACTGCAGTTTCTTCAAAAAATGCATTTTCTAGTTCACAATTATTATTAATCTTTATATTCATGTAGCATTTTGTAAAAAAGACGGTCAAAGAGCCATGGGCTTCAGACCCTTGGTTTCAGCTTTTCAGCTAGAAGAAGAACACTCTCAAAGCAAGTCAGAAAAAAACACAATTGAATCATCTAATTATTAAAATGCTGTTCATTTGAGGGAAAACTCATTTGAAAGCCTTTATTGTTAGTGGCAGCTTTGAAAAATGTATAATTACTATGTTACAAGTCAGCGCAGCTCAGACAGTCATTTCTCAGATCAGCTGCAGGTTCTCACATTGATTCCTCTGCTGTTGATGTCTCCATTCACTTTATTTCCTTGCAGGTACATGCAGAAAACTCCAGGACTAAAATATGGCATCATATCACACCTAAGCTAAGCTATCTCAGACTTGTCAACAGGGAAATGTATGCTTCACTTTAATGGGATTCTGCCCAAGTGGTGCAAGTAATCTGTCATATTTTCACATGCTTGCAATTACCCCTTAACCTCAATCATGTAATTGCTTACTAAGTTTCCCAGACAACAAGTAATATCTAAAGCTTCTTCATTAGCAATTACACATGGCTGGGAAATTGTGAAGGTATTTCTGGAAACAGACCCTCATGTTTGCTGACATTGATGTGCGCAAGTATGCAGCATTAGCTGTGGGTCACAGGCAGGACTTGGCTCATTATTTGGTCTTTGACACCACGCAGAGCAGCGCACCTCACAGAGACTTTCACCGGCTGTGTGTCCATCAAAATGTGCTGGCATCTGATGAAAGGTTTGGGTGGTGGAAGCTGTAATAGATTTGGAAGGACACAAAGGGAAAGCGAACGGACGTCCAGTAATTGTACTGGCAGTGTGCTCAGACCTGATGGAAGCAGTCAATAATTTGTTTAAGAGCTACCAGGAGACACGAGAGGAAAAGCTGCAAACTTTCTGTCATTTTATGTCTAGATTGAAAATAAAGTTCTACTGTTTCATGCAGATGGAGAGTTGTGGGGAAAAAAACCCCTCAAATAAGTGAAATAAAGTAAAACTTTGATGCAAACCGCAGCATCGCGAACACCTGAATGCTCCAGAGCAGCAAACTGCCAGAACAGCTGCTTTAACAGAGGTGCTCGCGCTTACTGATGATTAGTTAATCAAGTGCATTTGATTAGCTGCACCTGGTTGTTATTTACCCTCTTAATTTTAGCGGAAGCAGTAAGGGTGTAGACATCTTTTTCACATGCCTGTATATAAGTGATGGATATAACTACTGCACGCCGCAGGACCCTGCACTCTCATGCACTAACGAAATGCATTTTTCAGGGTAAGTCTGTCCTAAAACCCTGTTTTATTATCTATTTTACTCTAAAGAAGATGACAGTTTTTCAGAAAATGGAAGTACAGCTATTTTCCTTCAGACTTCCATGTGCTCTGTATCTATAGATATATACAGTAATATATTTGCAATAATACACTGAACCACTGAAATGAATAAACCTACATATATATATATATATACATACATATATACATACATACATATACATATATATATATATATATATATATATATATATATATATATATACAGTTAAGGCCATAATTATTCATACCCCTGGCAAATTTTGACTTAAAGTTACTTTTGTTCAACAAGCTAGTTCTTTTTTGAGCAGAAATGACACAGGTGTCTCCCCAAAGATAATAAGACGATGTACAAGAGGCATCATTGTGGAAAAAAAATATTTCTCAGGTTTTATTTATATTTTAGCAAAAAGTATCATGTCCAGAATTATTCATACCCTTCTCAATAATCAATAGAAAAGCCTTTATTGGCTATTACAGCAATCAAACGCTTCCTATAATTGCAGACCAGCTTTTTGCATGTCTCCACAGGCATTTTTGCCCATTCATCTTTAGCAATGAGCTCCAAATCTTTCAGGTTGGAGGGTCTTCTCGCCATCACCCTGATCTTTAGCTCCCTCCACAGATTCTCAATTGGATTCAAATCAGGACTCTGGCTAGGCCACTGCAAAACGTTAATGTTGTTGTCTGCTAACCATTTCTTCACCACGTTTGCTGTATGTTTTGGGTCATTGTTGTGCTAAAATGTCCACTGGTTCCCAAGGCCAAGTTTTTCTGCAGACTGCCTGATGTTGTTGTTGAGAATCTTCATGTATTGCTCTTTTTTCATGGTGCTGTTTACTGTGATTAGGTTCCCTGGTCCATTGGCTAAAAAACACCCCCAAAGCATTAGGTTCCCACCACCATGTTTGACAGTGGGGATGGTGTTCTTTGGGTTGAAGGCTTCTCCATTTTTATGCCAAATGAAGGCAACATCATCGTGACCAAATAATTCAATTTTTGTTTCATCTGACCATAACACTGAAGACCAGAAACCTTCTTCTTTGTCCAGATGAGCATTTGCAAAGGCCAAATGAGCTTTTGCATGCCTTAGAAGTGCCTGGAGAAGTGGCGTTTTCCTTGGTCTGCATCCGTGGAACCCAACAGTGTCCGTTGGACTGTCTGGCTTGAGACATTGCCACCAGCAGAGCCCAGATTCACCAGAATGGCCTTGGTGGTGATCCTTGGATTCTTTTTCACCTCTCTCACTATTCTCCTGGCCAGCACAGGTTTCACTTTTGGCTTCCGACCACGTCCTCTGAGATTTTCCACTGTGCGGAACATCTTGTATTTTTTAATAATACTTTGCACTGTAGCCACTGGAACTTGAAAACATTTGGATATGGCCTTGTAGCCCATTCCTCACTTGTGAGCAGCCACAATGCACAGCTGCAGGTCCTCACTGAGTTCCTTTGTCTTAGCCATGAATGTCCACAGACCACCTGCAGAGAGCTGCTGTTTTTCACCTGTTGAGTTGATTAAAACAGCTATTTCCAATTAATCAGGGTAATTACGATGCTTTAGAACAGCTTTGACTATTTGGAATGGTATGGAACTTTGGATTTTCCCAGAGACTGTACATATACAGTTTGTAAAGGGTATGAATAATTCTGGACATGATACTTTTTGCTCAAATGTAAATAAAAGCTGAGAAATATTTTTTTCCACAATGATGCGTCTTGTACATCATCTTATTATCTTTTGTGAGACGCCTGTGTCATTTCCAGTCAAAAAATAACTTGCTAGTTGAATAAAAGTAACTTTAAGTCAAAATTTGCCAGGGGTATGAATAATTATGGGCTTAACTGTATATATGTATATATATGTATATATATATATATATATATATATATATATATATATATATATAATATAAAATTGATGGAATTACCTTCACTTTAAACAACTACAACTATAAAATGATCCATGTTATTGTGTTGTTGTCATAATGTATTCATAACGAGGATCTTTTGCCTCTTAAACTTTAAAATGTGCAAATTGCACTTACTCTATGCATTAGAGAAAAAAACTTTACGTTTAATCAAGTAATTTTATATTTAGTGAATTTATATGAAATTATCTTTCAGCCAAGCTAATGGAAAACACTGAATGATGCAACCAATCTTAAAACAAACAAACAAACAAACACTGATTACCTCCTGTGAATATTCTTTTTTTTTCAATTTTTCTTGTTCAAGTCATTGTAATTAAGCAAGAAATTACTTCGCAGCATTCAAATGTTAATGTGCTCTTTTTATGTCAATCATACAAATTAAACTTAGTTGTGATTTAATATTGTCATTGTGATTAACGTTGAATATGATGTGAGAGACTCCACTATGGCAGGCTTATCAGCACAAGAAATCTCTTGAAGAAGGTCTTATGTTATTATTTGTTTTCAGGCTTAAATTTAGTGACCCAAACTACTCTTGTGCTCTTAAAGGGTATTAAAAGGTCAGCAATAAAGCCAGAGGCCTGACAAAACGCTGACGTAATAGAAAACACGCACATAATCATCTAAATAAAGGAAAATAAGGGTGAAAAATAACAGTTTACTTCAGTAAAACATTTACAATGACGTCAGGAAGGGTTTGGTTTCAGTTTGTCAGAAATCTAGATGCCATCTTATTTTAATCCTCTTAAAACAGGGGTGTCAAACTCAATTACACAGGGGGCCAAAACTCAAGGCACACTTTAGGTCTCGGGCCAAACAAGATAAACATTTATTGAACACACTAAAACAATGTTTTTAAACATAAATATGAATAAAAACAGACAGGAATATTATTCCAGATTAAATAAACTTTAACTTTAAATATTTTGCTCTTCATAAAAATATATCCTGTCAAAATTATGCAAGTTAGAAATATGAACATGCTGCCAAAACCCCCAGAAAAAATAAATGAAAGCATACACAAGGTTGGAGCCGCATGTAGACGGAGCTGGGCATTGCTTCAGGAATGGAACTAATAAACTGTGCGGGCCATTCAGTGTCGTACACTGTAAAAAGAAAATAGGTGAACCAACTTAATTGAATTATTTCAATTGGTAACACCTAATTTAATTAAGTTCTTTGAAATGAAGTTAATACATTAGATAACACAACTGATTTATCTAATGTATTAACTTCATTTCAAAGAACTTAATTAAATTAGGTGTTACCAATTGAAATAATTCAATTAAGTTGGTTCTTTTTTCAGTGTACTTTCCTATGGGTGTATCATTACACTGCAGCTCCATCTGAATCTGCACAGGTGCAGTTCAGCAAAGTCCGCTGACTTGGTGCAACATTACTTGGCAACAGGGAAAGTGAGGCAGGTTGCACTGGTGCATTTGTGACAGCTTCACTTGAAATGCCTTCACCGCATCATACATGCCATGTCCATGAACGGACAGATTTCCTTGCTGAGCTCAAAAACTCTATTGAGAATTTTTATCCCAACTCAGCCAACGGACCTCTGTATGATATGGAATGTCGGCAAACTCTGAATCTATTTCCAACATAAAAGACTGAAATTGACGGTGATTTAAACTTTTAGCTCAGATAAAATTTAGGGTTTGCGTTACAGTGATCATTACATGCTCGATTTTTAGGACTTTACCACACAGCCTTTCCTGGTGTATGATGCAGTGATATGCTGATAACTCACCGGTACAGTTCTCCTCCTGCATCTTTACTCGCATCCTGCTGACTAGTCCGCTTTTTTCACTGCACAACACCGGCGCTCCATCTGTTATAAGTCCAACAAGTTTGTCCCAGGGCAGTTTCATGTCGGTTACACTTTGACATACGTTTTAAAAAATGTCTTTTCCTGTCGTTGTCCCGTGCATCGATTTAATGTTCAATATTTCTTCTCCACGGATGAAGATGGCCAGCTGTGCAATGTCCATCATGTCTATACTTTCATCCACAGCAAGAGAGTATGCAATAAAGTTGTTGCTTCTTTCACACAACTGTGTTCTTAAATCAGTGGCCATCTCACAAACCCGATCAGCAATCATATTTCTCCTCAGGCTCACATTTGCCAAAATCTGCGTTTTGTCTGGACACAAGACGTCGCACACCTTCATCATGCAGCTCTTCAGAGTGGTACCGGGCTGATTTGGCTATCTCCTCTGCTACAATAAAACTTGCTTTCACAACAGCTTCACTTTGTGATTTTGTTCTGGTGAAAAAAGTCTGCTGAAATGCCAGATTCTTCTTTAGCTCTTCTACTTTCTGTAGTTTCTGCTCTGCATTTAGGTTTTTCAGCTTATCCTGACGTTTTGTCTCGTAGTGCCGTCTTAAATTAAATTCCTTAATTACAGCCACATTAGCTCCACTAATAAGACACACGGGTTTACCAGCAATGTCTGTAAACATATTGTAGCGGGCCAGGGCTGTTCGGGGTTCTGTTATTACAGTTATGTGTTTGTTGTCATGTTGTTATGGTGACGAGTGACGCGCTCTCTCGGCGACTGTGTTTCCGGTGAGAGAGCGCCTTTTTTTGTTGTTGTTGTGTGGTTGCCGCGCGGAGCAGTGAGGGAGCGGCAGTGTTCTCGCGCAGAGATAAATAAACGGGTGCTCCCAAGAAACCTCTGTCTCCTCCGTGTCTGAGCTCGCCACAATATATTCAGTCACCCACTGGCGCTGAAAGGGTCTGCTTTCAGAATCAACTTTTCTCTCCACCATTGTGAGCGGCTAGCTTCGCAATAACAGAAGTTTGACTTGATTGACGCGGGAATGTTCCCAGGTAACCTAGCGTTCAGCAAGGAGGCTGCAGCGCTGCATTATGGGATCTGTAGTTTGTATATTATTAGCGCCTCATATCGCCGGGCCATGCGTAACAATAATAGTACATCTATATAAAATGATCTCGCGGGCCGGATATAAATGTACGCCGGGCCGGATGTGGCCCGCGGGCCTTGACTTTGACACATGTGTCTTAAAATATATACTTAACAGCCACTTTGCTGAATACACCTATGACTTTGGGCATTAGCTCTCTGTGGCATCAAATCAACGAGGTGCTGGAAACACTCCTCAGAGATTTTGGTCCATATTAACACTATAGCATCACACAGTTGCTGCAGATTTGTCATCTGCACATACATGTCACAATCTGATCGTCACAGAAGATATCAAGACTGACCAAGCTTTTCCCCAATCTTCTGTCTAATTTTGGTGAGCCCAGTTTTTAGTTGTCCCCCTGTTTCAGGGTTTAAAGTGATGTGTAATCATACATGCTCTTCTTAAAAGCTTAAGCTTTCACCCAGAGAACTGCTGCTCACTGGATATTCTTCCTTTTTCTGATAATTCTCTGTAAACCCTGGAGATGATTATATGGGGAAATGTCATATTTGGTCTAAAGTACCACTCTGGAGTCAGTCTCAGCATGCCAAAGGCAGTTTTAAAAGATTTATTGAAAGTCTAATATCTTTCTAATATCGAGTAAATGTGACACTTGAGACTTTGGTTTAGCAGCAGCGACACAAATAGGAGCTCTGTTGATGAGGACAAGAAAAGGGATTCTGAGTTTTGCAATAAAAGGTGAAAGTTTAACAGTCCTACATGGTGGGGTGAGCGACTGAGGCTCAGGTTGGGGCCTTTGGTGGAAAGTCTAGTTTCTAGAAAGGTGAGGGGTGTAGTGGTGGAGAATAGGCATGTTTCAGGTAAGTCTTCCATCTAACAGGTAGGATGACAGATTTCTTTGAACCTGCAGGAGCAAAAATGCTGAAATACTCAGACTAGGCCACGTTCAGTCGTAAATCACCTTTCTTCCCCTTTCTGGTGCTAGATTTTCTTAAGCAGGTCATCTCAACCATATCTACCTGTCAAAATGCACTGAGTTGCTGCCATGTGATCAGCTGATTAGACACTGAACAGGCTGTTGAACAAGTGTGCATTAAAAAGTGGTGAATGTAAGTTTAATATCCAAAATGAACAGTTATGCAAACCGCCTCCTTTTAGCTAGACATGAAAATTGAAAAAAAGAAGAAGAGGTAATTAACGCACCACAGCAGCTATGATGATGTTTCGAGGTTTTTCCTGATTTTTAATAAATTTTTTAATGATTTCCTGCAGATTTAAAGATGCAAAAAAAAAAAGTAACAAAACGCACTAAACAGTCATTTCCAGGACCAGAAACAAATTAAACAGAGCAAACTGCACATGGCTACAATGAGGGTTTGTCTGCCCAGTGAGCAATTTCGATTATGAGTAGAAAGAAGCCTTCCCCGTCTTCATTGCCAGCTCTGTCACAATTAAATGGTTTGCAAACATGGAACATTTCTGTCATGGAAACAGACACATTCAAATTAGAAACACACATTTCTGTTTTCCTTTCTGACTCTTGAGCCAGTCAGTTTCCAACAAAAACGCTAAATTGAGAGTGCTTCCAACTCGCTGAAAGCTTCGAGCTCACCTACGGTTTTGAACTTGTGATCTCGCTACGCTAACAAGTTCCGAGCTGTGATCACAAGAACCATGTGGGCTTAAAACACTGTAATGTGTGCTGTGAAAATGGTGATAAATGGGAGTGACAAGAGTCGTTAAAACATGCCCACTGCTTCTTTTTTAAACTGTTATGCTTCCCTAAGTGCCCTCGAGCTAAAAGGCCCAAATGTGTTTCAACTAGTTTTGACTGAATAAGGGCAGCGAGTTGACCTTTGCACAAAGCAGAGGTATTTAATTGTTGCACGATCACTATGTGGGTTACAAGTAAATGTCATAAGCCAGTCTTTTTCTGGCAGATCCTCCACAGAAGCCGGAAAAAGTACATGCCTCACATTCTACGTTTTTATTTTTTTCATCAATCATTAACAAAAAAAGGATCCGATGTGACGTCTGTTTACATAGAGATTAGAACCAGCTTCATTCAAAAGCTCAGTTTACATTAATTTTTTTAAATTGCTCTGATCTATTGTTTTCATTAACACCTACTCCTACTGTCAAAAAATAATGCATACTACTGTGGAGTCACTGGCAGACTGCTTTAAAAAGCAAGAGAAAAGACTGCAGTGTTTTATCATTGAACATTGTGCAATAAACTCAGAACTGATGGCTGACCAGAGGGTGTAGTACAAAGAGAGATTAATGGCTTAGCAAGCTATGTTGAGCTTAAGTCAGAGTTTCAGTCTAAAATTGTCTGGAAACACTACATTTTCATTGATTAAAGACAATATACTTTCCTTCCTGATAAAATACATTGTGTATGAGCAGCTTGTTAAGGCGTACCTTACTAACGCCACCAAAAGAAGCCCAGTTGTAAAGATACATTGCCAACTGTGCATTGCATTGTCATCAGATCATCATGTGTTTGTACTTGCTTCTAATCTGCCACTAAGCCTGCTTTACGCTGCTGGAATTGCAGCTGTGTTCACCATATCGCTCTATATTTGTTGGTGCTGAGCAGGTAAAATGGTAAATGATGTGCACTTATATGTAATTGCTTTAATGCCATAAAATATAGATCCTTTTAAATGTAACAGCTGATGGCGAGTGAGGACCATTCCTGACAAAGTTAATTGGAGCATTTATCAGCTACAGAGTCACATGGTTTTCCTCAAAGGTCAGTGGAGGCCAGTTAAGAGATAATATACATGAATATTGGCCATGATGGTCAGGTTGTCAACATACTGTGGATAATTTGGTTAACTTAGATATTTGCTCATGACATTAACAAGCTACATGATGGTCCTATTACAAGTGAATACCTTTGGTTTACAATTTCTGCACTTATTTTGTAAAATAGGTTCAATAAAATCCATGTCTTTTACTTTGGGGCTTAAAAACACAAAGCAATTGGAAAATAAAGTAGGCTGTATGGTTTATTTTCTTTAAGCAAACACTGCAGTAATGTAACAAGACTACCCACTCTACCTGAACCAAAGCCCCAAATTGGAGAATTTAAATCTGCTTCAACTCCACAAGATTTTTAAAGAACCGAAATGAGAGCTTTGCCAGTGGAGCACTGTTTTTTAATTATGTTTCACCTTAATGTTTTCAGACAGTTTGCACAGTATTTGAAGCAGAACATGGCGCTAATTTCAAAGAACAAATTTATTTAAATTTTTTTTTAAAGAAATTAAAAATATGAGCTGAAAGATGCTGAGAAGAACAACCAATTTTAGATTGAATTAATCCACTGTAAGCATCAAACTATTCACAGATCCATCTTTAAGGTTGGAGTAAAGTCTAACATGGTTCACATTTGCCATTTCAGCTAAATGACTCAGTCTGTGCAGGAGTACCAGAAGCTTTTTAAAGGAGTTAAAGCTGCAATTTGTGAAAACATTCTTCTTTTCTAAGATTTCTCACCCTTTCATCACCATGTAAACCCTTTACTTCCTGCTAGGTCACTGAGTATATTCAGGCTTACTTAATACCCAGACAGAACGGCTGGTCACATGGTTGTTCACAAAGCAGAGTGAAACATCAATTTAAATAATGAAATCTCAATACGTCTCAAACGCCGGCGCTGACACGTGCATCATGTTTCTCATTTCTTGAGATTATTTCATTCACTCTGAAAAGCGAACAACTACAAAATGAGAAAAAAACATCAAAGACTGATAACATCATTTAAGAGGTGTGCTGACGAAGTGTCTGCTGTCTGACTTAGAGTCTGCTCTGTAGTAGTTAATGCTCCCAGCCTGACAATAGGCAAAAATTAGTCTGCCAGATGGATTATTCTGGCTCTATTAGCATGACGTTTAGAAAGTGCAGAGCTAAGAATCTAATCAACGATACCATCAAGAGGGACAGTCCGGGCCACTCTGCCGCTAACAAATGGGATTCTGGCTGTGATGAAATGAACAGTGCATTATTCTTACCAGAGCAGATGGTGCTTACAGGATGCAGTCCTCACACCGCCGTACAATGAGTTCAACAAATCATAGTACAAAACTTTATGGATTTATGTACTATTTTTTGGATGTTTGTCAAATGTAAATGTTTCAGATCATCAAACAAATTTCAATATTAGAAAAAAAGATGACACAAGTAAACACAAAATGCAGTTTCTAAATTAAGGTGTTTTTATTAAGTGGAAAAAAATCCAAACCTACATATTCCTGTGTGAAAAAAAACTGATTGCCCCCTAAACCTAATAACTGGTTGGTCCACCCTCAGCAGCAACAACTGCGATCAAGCATTTGCATAACTGGTAATAAGAGTTTTACAGCGCTGTGGAGGAATTTTGGCCCACTCATGTTTGCAGAAATGTTATAATTCAGCCACATTGGAGGGTAAATTGAATCAAGAAGCTGTTTTTTTCCCCTTAAAAACATAATTAGTGAAAATCAGTGAGACACAGTATTATAACACACTATAACCAAAGTTAGTATCTAACAAGATGCAAAGTGAAGTTTTTAGCATTTTAAAGTCTCATCTTTTTCATGTTTCACATGATTTTTTAATGGCTGACAAATTTCTTTTAAAATACACCAAGTGGTCCTCACTGATATATAGACTCATGGGAGACTTCATTAAGTACAACTATCCAGCTGCTTGGAAATGCTAGTATCTAACTGGCCAATCACATGCCAGGCACTAAATGCATTTAAGCATATAAACATCCATCCATCCATCCATCTTCATCCGCTTTATCCGAGGCCGGGTCGCGGGGGCAGCAGCCTAAGCAGAGAAGCCCAGACCTCCCTCTCCCCAGCCACCTCCTCCAGCTTATCCGGGGGAATACCAAGGCGTTCCCAGGCCAGCCGAGAGATATAATCTCTCCAGCGTGTCCTGGGTCTGCCCCGGGGCCTCCCCCCGGTGGGACATGCCCGGAACACCTCACCCAGGAGGCGCCCAGGAGGCATCCTTGTCAGATGCCCGAACCACCTCAACTGGCTCCTTTCGATGTGGAGGAGCAGCGGCTCTACTCTGAGCCCCTCCCCCCTCCTCTCCGTGAATCGCTACCTTATCGTGGTGGAGGGGTTTGTGTGTCCCAGGGATCCCAGGGGCTATGTTGTCTGGGGGCTTTTGCCCCCTGGTAGGGTCTCCCATGGCAAATTGGTCCTGGGTGAGGGACCAGACAAAGAGCGATTCAGAAGACCCTTATGAAGAAAACATCGAGGGAACAGTTTACCCTGCCCGGGATAGGGTTACCGGGGCCCCGCCCTGGAGCCAGGCCCGGGAGGGTGCCCGAGGGCGAGCGTCTGGTGGCCGGGCCTTAGTCCATGGGGCCCGGCCGGGCACAGCCCGAAGAGGAGACATGGGCCCATCCTCCCGCAGGCCCACCACCCGCAGGAGGCGCCATAGGGGTCGGGTGCATTGTGTGCTGGGCGGCAGCCAGGAGCAGAGGCCCTGGCGGACTGATCCCCGGCTGCCAAGACTGGCAATAGGGACATGGCATATAAACATGGTCAATAAAATCTGAAAGTTCAAATAGCAGATTGGGGAAGAAAGGTGATTTTAAATTTGGGACTTTAAATTTGCCAGTGGTTTGGATGGTCAGATGGGGTAATCTGAGTATTTCAGAAACTGCTGAGCTGTTGGGATTTTTCAAGACGGTTATTATTTACAGAGAATGGTCCAAAAAAGACAAAACATCCATGAAGTGGCAATTCTCAGGGCGAAAATACCTTGTTGATGCCAGAGGTCAGAGAAGAATTGACCAAAAGCTTTGAGGTGATAGGACAACAAAAGCAATTCAATTAACCAGTTGTTGCAACCAAGGTACGCAGAAGAGCGTGTGTGAACTCATGACAGGTTACACCCTGAAGCAGATGGAAAACCACACAGTCCACTAAGAGCAGGAAACTGAGGCTACAGTCAATCTTACTGATATGGCACAAAATCACAACAGCAGATGCCTATTATTAATTCATACAGGTTCACCAGAACTAGTCAATAAAAGATTGGAAAAACGTTGCCTGGTCAGATGAGTTTCATTTTCTGCCATCACATTCAGATGGTAGGGTCAAAATTTGCTCTAAACAGCATGAATGCAGGGATCCATGCTGCCTTGTAGCAACAGCTCAGGCTGGTTTGGGTGGTGTCATGCCGTGGGATATATTTTGCTGGCATGCTTTGGACCCCTTTCTACCAACTGAGAACCACAGCCTGCCTGAGTATTGATGCTGACCATGTCACTCCCTTTATATCCACAGTGTGCCCACCCTCTGTTGGCTATTTCCAGCAGGATAACTTTCTATTGTGATGGAGGCAATGGGGCAGTTTGGTGTTATTTGGGGTTTTGTCATTTTGCCCAAAGACACTTTAAAGACAAGCCGAGTGGAGCGGAGATGGTCTGTGATCCAAAAAAATTAGTCGTCTTCATCTCAACTATATGAAGCAGCAGCTGGGAAGGCAGTCACATCCATGTCAGACCACAGATCCAATCAACCATGGGATCCCAATTCTGACATAAAGTTTGTTGTGGAAATCTAAAATAAATCGAGTTGGACACAAGCAGGCTGTCTTTATGAGTTTTATTTACCTCAGCAAAGGGTCAAACAACAGTACATACAGGATGACAGCGCTAAGCCTAAAATATTTACAGAGACAAGTGATCTTCTGTGGTCACAGAAAACAGTCTGAACATTTTGTGTAAAGAAAGGCTTTTATACACATTTACAGTCACAGAGTGGCATGTCACAATAACCAGGTCTTAAAGAGAACAACTAACTATTCATGTCAGGATTAATAGTAATAATTTAACTTCAGGAGGTACAATTTTTTAACTTTGTGTAAACAAAAACACTCTCACCTGCCTAAGCTGTGTTTTTAGTGCTATTTTGGATGCTACCAAGGTGCAGTGGAAAAAAGTGACAACCATGCCACAGAGGCGTCTGTGGATTTAGAGGACTTTCCAGCTCTGCTAAATCCCCTGAAGTGGACATCAGTGTGCTGGAGGACAATAATGATCCCTAGGCAATGCAACAGGAATCAGCTGAGTTGAAGAACTGTCCAGCCAGCTCCAGCCGTTGTTGAGCCAGATGATGGTCTGAAGGGAAAGAAAAGCCTTGGTTGTGATCTAACCACTATGCCGTAAGGGAGTAAAGTAGTTTTAGCCAAAATAACACACTCATGGATATAATGAGGATTCATTTGGATTTAAAAAAATATATATCTTCATTTCATTGATTCCCAACTCACTGGTTTGGTTCTGGGGAGGCCCAACAAGGCGTGTTGTCAGTGCTACACCCATACCAACTTCTGCTGTTTCATATGTTGGTTGCACTTTGAAATGTCATTGAGCTTCTAAGTACTAAACTCATGGGTGTGTGCGTGATGGGTAAAAAGCACTAAAGGCATGAATGTGTGTGTGAATGGGCGAATGTGGGCTGCACTCTGAATGCTTTCAGAGAAAAGCACTGCATAAGTCAGTCCATTTACCTTTTATATCTGACTAGAGGACGCTAACAAGCTTTTAATCTACACCCTGATATTGATAAATCGCAGGTAGTTGAGTCAGTGTGAGAACAGGCCTTGTAAGTTTCAGCATTGTTTAAGTCTTGAAATGTGAAACTGTAGATACCTGGTGGAAAAGTCAACATTAACACCAGCGTCATCAGAGTTTACATTTAGTCCGCAGTACCTTTTTCAAAGGGAAAATCACTAAATTATAAATGTGGAACAATTTGAAAGGCCAATATATGTAGATATAAATGAATTTAATGTGTATTTTTGTGTCTCACTGCAAACAATCCAATGAAATGTGAGGCAGATACACCTCAGAGAAAGTTTTCTTGGTGACTTTCCAGTGCAAAATTCCCCCTGGTTTCTAATGGCCGCCCCATGCCACCGACTCTGTCACTACCGATTGCTTGTATTTGCAATTATGCCTTGTTTACTTCTATCACTCCCTTTAGCTGTGGCAAGACACTTATGTAACACAGCGTACGATGCACGATCATCTGCACTGCTGTCTCCCTGAGAGAAATCAATTTAGCCCAATAGTTCTCATCTCGCCTTTTTTATTCTGCACTCGCGTTGCTTTCTTCTCTTTCTGCTGTGTGTTCTCTCTGTTTCCTGCTTGTATGGGCAAACAGTGGGAGTCCTTTCATGATTACTAATATGTTTGGCACATAGTGGCCTGAGTTTGAAGCTTATTCTTTACGAAATATGGCGCTCAAAGACAAAATATACTAAAGCGGTTGGATAGAGCTTTGGGGTTTGGGGTATTTTGCACAGCATTTAAGGATTTCAGTGCATTTGAGACTCTTTGTTCGTGCAAAGTATTGCAAAATGAACACAATCCTCTCAAACGATTGGAGAGGAAAAGAATTACATGTCAAATTTGGAAAAGGGCACGGTCAAATTCCTGTCAGCATACTTCCACTGTATGTCTCACATGCACAAATTTGGTATGCATGCAACCTGATCGTGTCCTCCCATCCTGCTGCACTTCACTGCACAAGGGGGTCAGGAAATCTATTAACCTTTCAGGCAGCAGGAGAACTACCCAGCTAGCCAGGAGGGGAGCAAATGCATCTGTATTTAAAGGTTAGGGGAGATGTGGAGTAATGAAGCAGAGGCAAAGAAGAGTGGAAGGAGGGGTTGGGTGGATTTGATATCTAGGAACATAAATACACAAGTCAACGCTCAGGTTCACTGAAGTATCTGTATGTATTCTCAGCAGGCATGCTCGAAGCTGTTTATTTCAGCTGTAGTGGAAAAGAGGAGTTCTCCAGTGCTGTGTGCTTTCACCTTCACATTTAGCTCTAGTAACATTTTTCAGAAATTAAGGCTGAACATTAGAGAGTCTGAGTGCAAACAACCCGTTCAGACGAAACAGCATTTAGGGGTGAGATAAAAGCTTTGATATATTTCTCCAGTCTAACGAAATCACAGGTTAACATTGATAAAATTGCACTTAAGGGTTGAGTTGCTGCAACTGTGCCTTTCACCATTTCTTCACTTTCTTAAAATACAATTAAAATCCCAAAAGAAAAGCAAAAAAAACAAAAACAAATACTAATTATTTCTTTTTTTTCTTTTTTTTTTTTTAAGCTAAATTAAGATCTTTTTTTTAGAGGAAACTGGCAGTGACATGACATCAAACACCAAAGACAACCTGTGGCCATCATGTAATATTTTGATAATGATAGAAGTGATTAACCACCTATTGGTTAATTTCCTAGGAGAAAAGAGAAAATCGAAATTTGCCTGTGATTGTTCTAATAGAGTATTGATTTCTGAGACAATTTGCTGCAGCAGCTGAGGACATATGGACCGGCTAAAAAAGCTCCAGTTTAATTGGTGGGACTTCTTTTGAAAGCATGACATGACATTTTTTAGGTTTGAGCTGGTTAAATAAGCATCTGCGTGTCTTGTAATGCACTTATTAAAAAAAAGACACTGGGGAGCTTCTTGCCTATTACTTGGCAGTATTTATTTTTCTTTCAGCTGCTCCCTTTAGGGGTCGTCACAGTGGATCCTCTGCCTCCATCTCACCCTATCCCTGGGCATCCTCTTCTGTAACACCAACCCTCTGCATGTCCTCCTTTACTACATCCACTTTCTCTGTGGTATTTCTCTTTTCTGCCAGACTGGCAGCTCCATCTTCAACATCACTTATCAAATATTTCCACTATTCCTGACAGTATCTGACATTTAAAATAATCACTACAGTGCCATTTTTATGTATTGCCAATGTAATTACCAGTGAAAATGCTTTTTATATATGTGGTGTGATGCATTGTGCAGAAAAAAAAAAACAGAAAGTCCAAATGTATCCTTTTTACATCTTTTTTTAAACTTTTATGTTTCCTACAATGTGAAAACCTCTAGACAAACAAGTAAAAAATCTATTTATCTGTTTTTGTTTTTTCTGATTTTTTTTTACTTGAAAATGTCAAACTGTCCATTCTTTGTATTATTGTGGTTTAAATATTAATTTGTAACATGTTTGTAAATAATTAAACTTCTGATAAAAACTCCACCAGGTTTACGACAAACCATCAGTTGATCACAGTCCACATGGCATCATCACCACAGACTATCCTGTCCCTTCACCCCAGCCAGTTCCTGAGCCTGGTTCTGCTGGAGGTTTCTTGCTGTAAAAAAAGGAATTTTCCTTCCCACTGTCGCCAAAGGGCTTGCTCATAGGGGCTCATATGATTGTTAGGTTTTTCCCTCTGTGTACATTACAACATAAAGTGCCTTGAGGCAATTGTAGTTGTGATTTGATGCTGTATAAAGAAATTGAATTGAAAAGAGAAAAATAACCAGCATCAGTAAGAGTTCAAATTCCCTGGCTAACTGGCCAGGTCACACCCGAGTGTTGTGCTACTGTGCTGAGCAGGAGTTTTCCCCAGATGAGAATTTGGGTTAAAATGTTGTATTGTTCAGATACAGCTTATGCATAAGGAACTGATTAATAAAATACACTATGTTCCAACATAGTTTTAAGAGAAAAGACAGTGAAGTTGAAATGAAAATGACTTAAACTGAAAATATCAGAAGGTCCAGTTATTCTTGATTGCATTGTGTGTGTTTCTCTCTCTCTCTCCCTCCCTGTTTTTTTAAGTACTGCATTACATTCATTGAGTTTGACTTGAATGGGGTTTTTTTCAACACACTGCAACAGTGGCATTCCATCAGGGCAAGAAAGGCAAGTAGTCCATGTTTAGAGTAATATAAAACAGACACAATTAAAACATTCATTCATCCATGGTCTTCTGCTTATCTAATTCAGGGTGGCAGAGAGGCTGGTGATTAATTCAGCTGCCATAGGGTGAGACGTGGGGTACACCCAGGACAGGTCTCCAGACTGCCGCAGGGCTAACACAGATAGAAAACTGTAGGGGGAAAGTGTACCAATTAAAGCATATCAAAGGGATTTCATCCCTTTGATTTCACCTGTTTGCATCCATCCTTTCAAGTACTGCCATCTTGTGGCCCTAGTTGGCTAGTTTCTCTGGAAGCAGGATTAACTCTGCTTGATTTAATGGAGTCAGTCTTTTGAGGGTGTGCCCATGTCTCATTAACAAACGCTGGAGCTTGCCAAGGTGAGAAGCATAGCAGCTTTTTCTGGTTGTTTGAGCATGTGGTTAGTGGATAAAACTCTTTGATGAGAAACTGATTGGAGACCAACATGTTAGGCAAGCTGCCGCTGGCTGTGCTTTCACCGCTCTGAGATCAGTAGACTGTTTTGGAACCCAGAGACTCTCAGACCCATGGCTATTGTCAATCCATTCATCATGCTGGATATATATATTTAATATTTTAACCCCTATAGCATTTTACATGGTTCTTATACACTACTTACTCGCTTAGGTAGATATTGCATTAATGCATCAAATGTGAATTCATTTGCAGGTTTGACTGCATGAATCCGGTGTAAACCTGCTTTCATATCCTACATAACGTATATAAATCTTTACAAATAAAACCCTGAACTTTTAAACAGGAGCAAATGTAAAATTTTGCAGATTCTCTCTACAATTTTGTCCTGATTACCATCAGCCAAAAGACAGCTGGTGCATACACGATAAAGCAATATCTCTTGAGTTATACTCAGTTAATTGGCAGAACTACAGCTGTTTATCATATGCACAACAGCGCGCAACATATAATTTGCGTATAAGACGAAAATAAAACATACGTTGACACTTGCAGGTACACAGCCGACAACAGCTAATAGAACCTGCAAGTGTGATCCACCTGTCCTGCCAAAATTACAGCGAGCAACTGCTAACAATGAAAACAAATCATCTGTTCAGGACAAACAAGGAAAAGCTTCTCAAACATGTCAGAGTGCAAACAAACAAATGCTCCACTGTAATGTGACAGAGAAGGCTTCTCTCAATATTCACAAAAGAAAATGAAAGACTATCAGGACATAAAAACACAAACACACACACACAGCATCCTTTTCCTTTGACACCGCAGCCAGAATAGCAGTGGGCTAGAGTAGAAAAAGAGAAGGACGGCCAAGAGGAGCTGACAGACAAATGCTTGTACTAATCCACCTGTGTGTGGAAGCAGAGTAACATGACAGCTTAATTAAATTTATCAGAGTCGTTATAAGGAAAAGAAAACAGGAACTGGAGAAGACAGGTGCCAATTTTTTAGATTTAGCTGCCTCTTGCAGATGACAGAACTTCTGTACATTTGAGTTTGTTTACAAGTTGCTTCAAAATAAGAAAAATCAAAAATCACAACTAAAGGAAAGGAAATGTCTTTTATATAGTGTGATGTCCATTAAATAGGAAGAAGGTTATTTCTGAATCCAACTGTGGAGGTCAGAAAGCAAAGGCAGAGTCATTTTGAATGGTTAATGAATGAAGTAAATGCCTTGATCTTAAGTGGATCCCATGCCCAGGGCCATATTCAAACAGTTAATGAGATAGTTAATGGATATCTCAAGCAAACTAGGGTCCAAATAGCAATTATATGTCCTCATATGTCTTTTTAAAATTTTTACTATGACATGCAATGCTTAGGGGCATGTAAACCTACGAGCATTACCCAGTGGATGGTGGAGAAAACATCAGAAAGACCATTTTGAATCCATCATTTTATTAATACCACTCAGAAATGCCTGAGCGGTTTTGAGCAGAGCACTTTTCATTCAGATTCAAAGGAAGCATTCAGATGGAGTGACAGCTGTATTCATGCTCAGTCAGACAGAATGATCAGAAAGAGAGAAACACTTGAGCTGAAGACAAAACCTTGTGCTTTCCAAGTCAATTTAATATTTGACTTGAGGAGAATGGCACGAGAGATACAACAATCTCAGAATGCATAAAATGCAGTTTGAAAAAAATGCAGATTACTGCTTAGTTAATTAAAAAGGCTGACTTAATAGAAATAATTGCAAGATGAATACAAAATTAATAATCAGCCAATCAATCCAACTGTCAGTAGACTTAATTACTTTGCTCCATCCACTGCAGTGTATTGAGTTTGGAGTGTTTTGTTCAGACAGCCTCTTTTCACCCACATGTATTACTACTGTAACAGAAAATCTTCCAAATGCTCATCTCTACGGGAGGCTCAGAGGAGCCATGACTGTCATTAATCCATTAACAAACACCCAGAAAGCTGCCAAATGGATTTCTTTTATGTTTGTAGTTAGAATATCCTTTTAATAAAGTACAATCTGTCATGATGTTGTAAGAGAAAAATAAAGATGCATAACGAGACTTTTTGCTCATATAAAAGGGTTGCAAGGGGCCGACTTGGTACTGCAGGTGGAGCTACTGCTTCCACCACCTCCTGCTCTGCTGGAGGATACCGGAGCATATGTAAGCCAGCTAAGAGGCATCATCTCTGGAGCTTCCCCTTGGCCTGCCCTGGGGTCTTGCCCTGGTTTCACATGGCCAAAACATGTAGGTGCTATCCAACAGATGTCTGTACCATCTCTAATGCTTCACATTAGCTGTTAGAGATACTCTAAGAAATTTTATTGAACTCTTAAAAGGTGATCGCATTTAAAGGCTTGTTGGCTGAAGTGAAATATCAAAGCCTGCAATTTGCACTGATAATGGAGGCGGCCAAGATCTTAATGCATCTTTCTTTTTCATCTGCATCTTTTTATTTCGAGTATGAAATTACATATGTGAATGCCAGATTACTATGATTTACTTTCTGTTGCACAGGATGTGACAAACTGAATGGAACTGAGGTGTAAGTCAAGTCAATGCAGTTTACACGACAGCGTTTTTACCATAGGCCAAAGAACCGACAATATTATACAAAATCCAAATAAGGCAATTATTCTCATGGTGAGACTGGGGAAGAAGAACTCCCTCTTGATTGTCAATACTTATTTGTTATCGAAAAGAAAGGTTTAAAGGCTCATCCTAAAAGTAAAGATGGGGTTTATATTATGAACCTAAATTATGAGCTGGCCCTACTGTGGGAGCATCTAGTTGAGTTCAAAATAAGTGCCAAGTTGAAAGGTGAGTTTACACATGTTTAGGGACTACGCTGGTATGTTAACTACTATAATCCCATCACAAAAAGAGCACTAGTTGTTGGCATGTTACCGCCAACAAGCATGGGTGCTGTAAAGAAAAGCAAAAGAAGAAAACACAAAGTGAAAAAACAGTGGAAAGGCTTTCGTCTTTTCAGTTTATTATTGCTAACTACCCTCAGTTTTAGATGTATGGACAGTTTCCAGTCTCCTAAAACCTGAGAAGATTAAAACACACATGCACACACACACACACACACAGACACACACGCAAGAACTTGTTTCTCTGACAGCGCTGGTGCTTTTTGTTTCCATCTTTCCTATTTCTGTTTCCTCAAACAACTGCCTCCTAAAAGTGTGAAAGTGAAATAAAGAGCCTGACAGCCCAAATTGGTGGCTTTTACATCCCTGCCCAAACCATTCCCCAAAACCATTACCCCAGGTCTGATGATCCAGTCTGATAAAGGGAAGATAGACCAAGACGGAAGTTGTGTTTCTGTTAGCTGTGATTACACAACACTGTTATCCCTTTCCTCCTGCTTTTGCTCTTTGTTCCAGGTGATGTGCTGATGAGCTGCTTCTCCCTATAGGCACACTATCTCTGTGGCTAACACATACAGATGGTGCAGACAGTGAGATAGGATCATTGCCTCCCTGCAAGAGAGCCAAGCCAGAGGCAAGACAGGGTGTCAGTTTGATCTACTATGCCCTTTGTCATGCTGTTTCACAGACTCTTGGTTTTCTGAAGAAGGAAAGAATCAACAGGTGATGGTAAAATGTATGGAGCTTGAGGACAGTCATTGTCTACCCAAAGCAAATTCTAATTAGCATCATATAAAGGGGGTTTGCAAATTCAAAAGATCCCATTGTAGTACTGCTTGCTTTTAAAATATGATTTTTTATCCTTAACTGAGCAGAAGGATATAATTTATCTTTATTTTTATTATTTTATGCCATTTCTCTGATCATTCCCCTTTTAATGGCCTACCACGATGATTTAAGTTCATAAAATCTTGATATTTTCCTCTGAGTTGCCTTCAGTTATCACCATTTGCTTAAAGTAATGAGCTCTGCGTCTTGCTTATCAGACTGCAGCATGCACTGCCTTACTGCTGGAGGTTGCTTGAGGTTAGGAAATGTCCCAAGCTCTATATTTTGTTTTGAAAACTATTCAAATCAATCATGCTGCTGTGGTGGAAGAACGACCAAGATTTCTTTTGTTATTTTGCTAGAATGAAGACTGAGTTCGCTGCAGTAGAAACAGGCGTTACTCTCACCTTTTCCAGGCTTTACAAAAGAGGTTATGTAATATCTACAGGCGGAAAAAATATAATAATTCACTTTGCAACAGGATGTTAACACATTGCACAAAATATAAAAACCCTTTGTGCATTATCACAGGGCCAAATTAAATTAAAGATCACATAAGAGTCTCCATCATCCTCCCAATTAAGACAGCCTGCCCTATTAGCCGTTATCACAACCAACAGTTATGTTTATAGCATCCTTCTGCAACAGTGGGAATAACTGCATCAAAATGCATGCTGGTACATTTAGATTAAACTGGTGTTGGTACCAGAGATGGGAGCTTTCTGAGATGTGATTTCGATGATGTGTACTAGTACACTAAATAGCACATTTTCTAAAACCTCCCATTTGTTGTTTCAGGAATACTTACAGATAATATCAGACATTTATACGCAGAACAATCCGCGCATGAATGCATGCTGGAATGTTTATAATGATAACAATAAGACAACATTTAGCGATTAAATTTCACAATAAAATGTTTTAGAGCTTTTGTAGTTGCTATTAGGTTGCCCTTTCTAGTAAAAGCTTCAGAACTGCCTTAATTTTTATGGCACAGATTCAACAAGGTGCTGAAACATTCCTTATGGATTTTGGTCAATGTTGACGTGACAGCATCACACAGTCGGTGCAGATTTGTTGGCTGCACAATGATGCAAATCTTCTGCTTCCAAAGCTGAGCTGCTGGACTGATATCTGGTGCAGAGAAAGGGCGTTTTCCAAATTCTCACCCTACCATCTCAATGTCACAGTAGAAATCGAGCCTCTTCAAACCAGACAACCCTTTTCCAAATTTCTTTTGATCAGCCCATGTGAAATGCAAGTTTCTTAGTTACTTTTTTATTGTGGTGTTCTGCTGCTGTAGCCCATTTGCTTTGAGGTTCAATGTGCTGTGAGGCCAGAGATACTCTTTTGCATATCTTGACTGTAAGAAGTGATTATCGAAGTTACTGTTGCTATCCTATCTGTTCAAAGCAGTGACTTCTGGCACCGATGGCCATGTCTGCATGCATAAATGCATGGAGTTGCTGCGGTACAAATAATATTTAGATTACTTGTGAAAGAACAACACAAATAATCATCCTGATTTGTCATTGAATGCAATCTGTTAACAAACTGATAAGCCGCGATGGCGAGTGCAGCAGCGCTGACAAAAGTTATCAAATATTTTTGCTTTAAAATGATGAGAACATGAATAGAAAAAGAAAAAAAATCTTTTATAATCTTCCTGTAGCAGGAAAAAAACAGAAAAAAGCCCCAGTCAGTCAAAGAGGAGAGCTGTGTCACTGTGGAAGGATTTATGGGGTCTTTCTGAGTGAAAAGATATTTTTCCCGATATATGTGTCCATCACAGTAGGTGCTGTACTTTGCGCCACAGGTGTTATGTAATACAGCACCTATCCACTCTTATGTAACCGCAATCTTAGCCTTTCATTTTATTAATACCCACCCAGCCGGTGTCATGCTTGAATATCTCCTTTAATAACCTTGGGAGTGGGGAAAGGATTGATGCTAAACAACAGGATTCCTTCAAAGGAGGCTTCGTGGCTCTATTTTGTGAGTTGGTGAGGGTTTAAGGATAGGTCACCCCGTTTTTTCTGTCAGCAGCTGTCAATGTAGATAGACAATAAAGTGGAAGTAGCTTGATAGCACACATTCTCCAGCCCTGTCTGCGTGTGTGTGCTGTTGATTTCTGTCAATTGCACCTCAGGATTCTAATAAAGTCATACAGGCCTTGTGACTTTATTGAGGATTATGTGTTCCTGTCTCGTCTGCTCTCCTCTTATGAGATTTATTCCCAGCTATTCAGGGGAAGAGGCACATGTTATAGCATTTAACAAATGAAGATGTTGTTATCATTTCTCTGTTTTTTATTTATTTACTGTTTCTTTTTTATTGAGGATTATCTGAACAAGCAATTTCTGTTCTGAAATGTCTGTCGTCTGAGCCACAGTACATGATTGGAAAAGGGTTTCTGTCTCATTCATTACATTTTCAATTCAACATGTTTCTTCTGTCAAGCAATACTGAAACTCTGCCACTGATCATTTATTATTATTACTAATAATGGTGAATTTTAATTCACACATCTAGAAGGTGCTTTACAAGAAAACGAAACACATTAAAGCTGACTAAAAGACTAAAGGCTAAAACACAGAATGAGCAAGAGACAGAGTCAGCAGCTTTCATTTCCACCGCCAATATTTAGAAACGCTGTGTCTCTTTTGAATTTGTGCATGAATGGGGACTTTGGAGCAAAGGATCGATGTATCTGATGATTTCATGGACTGGAATGAGACATCAGGCAATAAAAGGTCTTAAATAACTTCTGGCAAGACCTCTTAAGGCTTTGTGTGAAAATAATCTGGTAAGTCAATAAGTCAATTTAGGAGGCAGAGGATAATCAGTTTGAATAAAGATCAACCAGGGATCAATGTCAGGAGAAAGGATTGTCAACCTCAGTCAAAATCCATGAATACCAAACTCACATTAGTTCTTAAGACACATACAGCTACATTTGATCACATCTGGGGCCAAACTAAGCATCATAAATACCTCAGTTTTTCTCCCCATACTTCAGTGGAAGGAGATACAATTACCTTCTGACATAAAGCAAATTTAATCAACCGTTAATTTCCAAAGTAGATGTTGAGTGGCATAAAATGTCTCAAGAGAAACACCCTAATTTTCAGTCAGTCTACTGTCAATGTGGAGAAGCTCATCCAGCATGGCTCCTCACCACGCCAGGCCATAATGTCAGTTTGCGCACTCATGGTATGATCCATTCTCGAAAACTTGCAGCCAAAGATTGGAAATAAATGTTTAACGTAGCACCAAAAAAACTGTTGTGAGGCCTTAAGCTGGGTTTGTTTGATTTTCTTTTTAAAAAAAAAACAAAGACAATGAGCAAAACAATTTTTAAATGAACAATATGCTGTGATCACTCGAAGCTGAATCTAGCGACTGAGACCATAAACCAATCAGAACAGTGTTTCCTCAGGTCACATATCAACGGAGCTGATAACACAAGAAGAGTCGCTTCCTAGAGGTCATTAAAAAGAAGGCGAGTGCTGATGTTTCCGCTGCACAGCCTTTCAATGGGCTGGGCTGAACCCACTAGTGGGCCGATTCTGGCCCCTCGGCTGTACGTTTGACACCCTCAATCCTTTAAATATTTCTAAGATTGAAGCAGGATTGAATCATTGATTTAGCTCGCTTGTCTAAACTGAAGTTTTGATCAGAAAGGACATTGGGATAGATAATGCTGACTTATTGATTCATACACCAAACAAAGATTGTTGCACTGGTTTAATCTGTTATCAATATTTCTCTCTAATCTGTCTTTAGCAGCTGGAAATTTTGAACATCAATTTATGGACTGGACAAACTACTGTCACTTTTCCCATGTTAGCGTGCCAGCACTATGTTCCCTTGACCACTCCTGTCGAGCTGGCAGGCACATTCTGCTCGATCCACCAGCACCTCAGCCACACCACAAGAGATTAACACTGCGGTTTGCTCTAAATTGTGTTTAATTATAGCTCTGTGAGAAGTGGGGAGAGTCTCTCCAGTCCAGCCCGGTATCTATTGAACATCCAGGTAGCCATGACAACAGCTCAATCACAGACAAACACCAATGTATTGAGGATGTCTGCACTGAAGTAATCTCTGCACAGTGTGGTGGAAATGATTAAGTGCGTGGTTTCCCCCAACAAATAAAAGAATATACAAGTATGAGTCACTTTGACAAAGAAGAAACCGAGAATAGCAGGAGACAGGCACAACACCTGCTGCTATTATTGTCCCAATAAACATCCTAAATTAATTATTCATGTTACACAACATTCAAATGAGGATCTTGTAATATTTGGAGACTGCCAAGAGAGCAGGAGTAGCGGTAGGTGAATTGAAAATGAAGCCACAGGGGGAAAAAAAAACTGAATTATACAGTAGCATGTTTCATTCTCATATCCTAGTACGAGTGAAAGTATTCCCTCTCCCAAGTTGATTAGTTAATCTGAAAGAGAATTCATTTGATGCAAGGCGCACACTGTGGGAGGGAAGAGCGGGTGTTGTGTCATTAGTCAAAAATGGTCATTAATGAGTATCTCCGTTGTTAATGTAAAGTAAGTCTTTGGATTCATTTAATATGAGAAAGAAAAAAGGGAATAATCTACCTTCCCCCTACCTGGTGTCTGGGGAAGAGGCTTGTTGGTGAACACTTGGTGGCTGGGGCTTTACTCGTGGGCTCAAGCCTGGGTGGAGGTTCTGTGGAGCTGCAGACAAAGCCTTGATTGAGAGCTGGAGGAGATAATGGCAAAGTATACTTGGGATCACCACAATGCACAAATCTGATCTGACTTTGTAGTAAGGCTGTAGTGTGGATACTCACAGCCCCTTGGTCATCTACACTTAATGATAGGTTAATGAGGAACAGCTGTTTATTCATAGGCCAGGACACCAGATTGGAGGGTAAAGAGAGAGCTAAATGCAAAGTTTTTGATTTTCTGCTCTCTGCATTCATATTATAGCTTATTACCACAAGTTGTGAGGTGATACCAAAAAAATAGGACTAAACAGTGGTGTCTGGGCTCACTCTCATAAATACCCATTTGCAGGCAGGGATGTGGACAGCTGTAAACATTACAGATGAACAGTCATTCCAATTATACTTTTTCTCAAATCTGCATGAAGTTTGCCTAAAGGAAGCATATACAGCGCTCAAAACAATTAACTTGTGATGATGAAATTTATGCCTGACCAAAGCACACCTGCAGAGTAGACATTCCCCACACATTTGCCCTTGGTAAAAAGTGTGGGGAATGTCCTAACAGGAGTAGATACCATGGCAGAGCCAGGACAACCTGGAGTTATAATGTTTCTTGGAAGTTTTGGAAATGCCCCCAAAGTAGTCTCCTACTAAGCCTGGTGTAAGAGGCTTAATGGTAAAAACCTGGCAGTTGGACCTTTACTCATGGAGCCAGGAAAAGAGAGATTACATCTCTCAGCTGGCCGGGCCACCCAATGGTATCCCCTCACAAGGAACTAAGCTACCGTGCCCAAATATGACTGTGTGGCAGTGGTGTGGTCTGTGGCCTACTGCAGTGGAAGGGTGGTGCAGTGAACTCATGGGGCAGTGCCGGAATGTCAGAGGGGACAGGTGATTCTGATGGGACTAATGACTGTCTCACCTTTTATAGTGACGGAGGAGACTGGTGAGGGAGGAGTGTGTAGTGGAGGAAGCCATGGAGAGAGCTGGCTCCGAGCTACAAGACAGTGCCGAACCTAAAAAGAATGCTTTTAAACCACGTCAAATGTACACTGTGTGGGTCCGGTCATTTATAGAGATGGTGATGAAAGTTTGGAGGTTTCTATGGAAGGTTTCTCTCTTTGGTTTCTCTCAAAAACACCTGGAGGTTGAGGCCAGAAAGAGGAAATGCTCACCCTCTCCTTACACTCACTCCCCTGCAACCCTGACAATGGAAATCATAAATGTAGTAATGCAACAAGCAGAAGTACAATTAGACCTCTTTGTGTCAGTAGTCTAAATGAAACACACTTGAAGAGCCACTGCAAACCTCAGCTCACCCTTGCCAATGCCATCTCCACTGCAGTGCTTTTAATCACAGAGATATGACCACAGACAGCACATTGATTATCGTGATTACATTGTCCTGAGGTCAGACTTGGGTGAATGTACAGTAAAACGGAAAATCAGTCTGAACTGAAGAAGACAAACATGAAGCAACGCCGTGATATTTTATGGATGCAATCAGCTTGTAGTTGACCTGAACACACATATGAGGAAATAAAAGAAGATGATGGAAAAGAAAACTCTACTTTTCCATAAAAGGAGACACAAAATATACAACCCCATATAAATACAGCAATCTATTACCATTTAGTGACTATGAATATGCAGATTATATCCACATAACCATGAAAATGTTTTGCATCTGACATCTCTCCAGGACGCAGGTTAGTAAAATCCCAGTTCAGAAGCTGCCTGTGAAAATATTCATAACATCTATACATATTTTTCTCATTTGGCATCTCTAAGGAACAGCCTTGTTTACACGCTTTGCAATTTAGAAGAATGCATTGCCTTAATTGATATGTCTGCTAAGAGTCAGTGGAATATTTCTGCCTGGTCTCATCACACACACACACACACACACACACACACACACACACACACACACACACACACACACACACACACACACACACACACACACACACACTACCTCTCCTCCCACTAAAATGTTTAAACAGCACCATACTCCAACAAGTCGTAAAATTACATGAAAAAATTATTTTCCAGATTTGTCCATGCCCTCTAGAATGACATACAGAAGCATTTTTGGTTAAACACTCATATCAGGACAGCATAATTTCCTGTTACAGATGACTTTTGATAAATGTTTTGGGACTTTATTATATGATTATAGGATAGTTGTTTGGTTTGATTTATCTCAAAGGACTGCCAGGTTAGTTAAAGAGAATGTAACAACTAGCTTGGCAGAAACAACTTTTTGCTATGCAAATATGCTCTCATCATGCACTTTATTATGTTTTGTGTTTTTCTGGTTTTGGGCTGGACACATTTTACCTGCAGAACTACTTTAATTTATAAACTGTAGCCTGAGTTTCCTGTTCACAGCTGACAGGTGTGGTCTTCTGCTGCTGTAGCCCACCTGCCTCGAGGTTCACCATGTTATATGAATATGAGTAACTGTTACATTCCTATCAGCTTGATTTACATGTTATTGGCTGATTAGTTATTTACATTTTTTATGAGAAGCTGAACAGGTATACCTAAAAAATTGACGAGCAAGTGTGTAAATAAGCAATAGTGTCCTTTGTAGAGAATCAACTCACACTCCCTGAGTGTTGCTTTCAAAGCGCTTCTACTCTGTGGTTTAGTTGTGCATGCATGTTAGTACATGTGAGTATCTCCCTTTGAAACTGCTGGCCCTCCCCACAAGAGTGACCTCCTGCAGCGCAGCGCAGACACTTCTGTTGTTCAGCCCCCAAAAACCAGATGTTATTTACTGAATGACATCCATTTATTTCAGATTGGTGTGAGAGCTTCTGCTGCAGCTTTGCTTTCCTTTCTGTTTCACCATGTATGTGTTTGTATGTGAGTCCTCTCTTCTACTGTTTAACAGTGATGCAGACACAAAGAGCGCAGAGGAGGACAGAAACATCAAGCAAAGTTCACTTGGTACTTGAGTTGATGACAGGATGACCTTACTATAAGTATAATAAACCCTTGTAATGTCCTTGGGATTCCCATACACTTGTTTGGCATAAAACTGGGGTCATTTTTGACTCAAGGACAAAACCAAATGTCTGAAATTCATCCTAAAACAGATCAATAAGAAAACCCCCACCTCAACCTGTCATTACAAATAGAAAAGTAACATTTCATCACTATTCAATAGATTTGACAATGCTAGCGTCTGCTAATGGTTGTGGCGGTATTTATTTAGCCATAAATGAAGCACAATGCTGTTGCTGTAGGACATATGGATATGGACATTGTGCTATTTTGCAGTTAAAGATGACTTGAACACTTTAACACAAGCATAGATCGTTTTGTGGCCCTTGGTGAAACAATTCATGCTATTGCTTTTCTTCCTCGAAATTTTATCCTTAACTTAAACTATTTCCCATATTTATGAAAAAAAGTATTTTTTATATTTTTGCACCAGCAAGGTGAATCCTAAAGAGCTATTAGCGGAAAACTCTGGAGATCTCAGCATGGTGTGCAGTGGCTCCCCAGAGCCCAAATTTCAACATTATTGAAGCAGTGTGAGAACAAAAGGCAGCCAACATCCAAAGAAGAGCTTTGAATGTCCTGCTGGAAGCCTGGAGAACTATTCCTGAAGACCACTTAAAGAAATGAATGAGAGTTTAGACTGCATTGAAGAATAAAGACAGCCATGCCAAATATTGACTTTCAAGCTTGTTGGAATTGTAAAACCTCTGTTTTGTCTTTTATTGTGTATTTTCTATTTATGTTTGCACATTTCAATAAATCATTGATCCTCACTTTTTCCTAAATAAATATAAAGAAATGAGGGGCATCCCAAGACTTTGGCACAGTACTGTATTTATGGTAGCATAACTTTTTTCATCAACTCTTTTAAATATTTGTCCACTCCAACTGTCTCTTGTCAGCTTGTCACACAACACATATGTACAGAGGTGCAGGAAAAAACAGCAGCATAAAGACTTTCGCTTTGTTGCTGATCACCTTCTCAGACACAACATTAAAGACGCACGTATTGTGGTCAACAATCACAAATCCAGGACACAAGAGAGACATCCACCTGCATCACTGCTAGCTTATCACCCAGGAGGGTTGGCCTGATGGTGGTGAATGCACTAAAATGTGACCCAAACAGTGCTCACCAACTGGTCCAGATGGGCGTAGACACGATTGAGCAGGTATATGATGGCGTCCTAACTTATAGTAAGTTGGTAAGCGAACTGAAGGGGATCTTAATGTGGTCTGACTATAGGTCATAGATGAGTCGTTCCAAGGTCTTCATGATGTGGGAAGTCAATGCCACAGGTCTGTAATCCTACGTGTGTCTTCCTAGTTTCTGCCTTCTGAGAGCTGCCCTTGCAGTGTAAATATCAAATATCTTTCCATACCTCCAAAACCCAATTTTAAAGAGCTGAACACAGACAATTATAAGATGCTTTCTGTCTGGTTTGATGTGAAGGGAAGAAATTGTACTTTAAACTTAAAATATCAGAGTATTTGTCAATACAAAAAAGGGGGGCTACATCGAATAAAGAGCTCATCGGTGCCAAATCTTCTGTGTAGCTCTTTAACGACTGAATGTGTGCGGTCGTTATAACGACCGCACTGTGAAATAAAGTTACTGGTTTGGATCAAAACCACCAGGATGTAAGATATGTGCTTTTTTATGAGGGAAAACAATCATCTCAAAGCTGTACTCATCATGAAGTCTGATTTACAGGCCAGGTGGAGTGGAAACTAATTTATTTAAAAAAAAAAAAAAGTTCTCCTTTTTTGCAAGAGCTTTTGAAGTACCAAATGCAGCAAATTACTCCTTTGAATCCAAAGATTAGCCTTCTAACTTCTAGCTGAACACCTAGCATTAAAACTTTACCAACCATTACACTTCTTTTGTACGGCACCCTCCCCAAAAGTGCCCTTCTGCTTTGTAGCGGTTGTGCAAGAGGAATGAAAAGTCCTAATTTCGATAAGCTTGCCTTGTCCAGTAATGAGTATAATTGGAGCCATGAATCCGAATGGCCCTGGTGGCCCAAGCTTCACTGCTAATGTGAATTAATTGTGACTGTAGTGAGCAGCCTCTGGTTAAGATAATGACTTCACCTGAGGGGTCCTGAGTGGCAGCGAGGCAGAGGTAATTGTTCCGAACATCCCAGTGAGGCGCTCTCAGCGTGATCAGTCACCGCTTACCGGGTGCGTCCGTGCTGAGAGGGTGTGTGCAAAGCGGTGAAGATGGAGGGAGACTGACTCCTTATTGCTCTGGTTGGTCATGATAGAGATGCTATAAGGTTTAGGTCAGATTGCTACCCTGGTGAAGTTTGCACCATGTGGAGCTTTCCATCTCTCTCTCTCTCTCTTTTTTTTTCAAATGGATCAACCATAAAACTGTAAATGCGCCCCAGTTAGCACACTTAAACAAACACATTCCCATCTCCCAGAAAAAAGACAATAATTTTTACAGCATTGAAAACTTGCTGAAAATATGCAGTAAGGAGCACAGAAGCATATAAAAGACAACATTGCTGTGCTTGCACCACTGCAGTTTTCATTTGAAGCCATTAATGGAAGGCTAACAAGAAAGACACCATATCTCAACCGGAGTACTTCACTTAGTGAACTAAGAACGATAACTATGCACTTTCAGCTGCTCCCTCCTTCGCAAGGGGCTACCACAGCAGGAAGCTCCACATGTTTGATTTGGCAGAGTTTTGATGGCGGATGCGAACCCCAAAGGGATTTGTGTCTCCTCCTGGGATCAAAGTAGGACTCTATCGCTTGTTGTTCAATTCCTCTTCATTTATATAGCGCCAAATCACAACAACAGTTGCCTCAAGATGCTTACATTTTTTTAAAAGTTAGTTTTTTTCCTTTATTTTTAAGTTTTGCTCCTACAGCTTTCAACCATTTCACAGTTTGTCCATAACGAGAGCGATGCAGCAATCTTACTTACATTTAAACTTGGGCAGAAACGTTTTTAAGGCAACTTTTTTTTGAGAGCATAAACAGAAAGAAAGCTATGGACCAAGATTTTTTTGGAGACATGAAGGAGTGGCTCAAGACTTTTCCACAGGACTGTATAAACTTGTGTAGTGTGTGAATTCTGACAGAGTAGTGTCTCAAATCAAACACAGGAAGTGTGCGCTTACTCCAACCTTACACTGTAATTGTAACTGTCACGATCCTGGGTCTTTTGACCCAGCGTTTTGAGTTTTAGTTTATTTTGATATTTATGGTTTGTTTAGGTTCATTAAGTTATTCAAGTTCATTTGTTGTTATATTCCCCTTGTTTTTTCAACCCTTGTGTTAAGTCTCCCTTATCCCTCATGTGTTTCATGTCTGTTTCTTATGTTGTCAAGCTCATGTAGTCATGTCTGTGTTTCATTGTTTCCTGTTTTATTTTGAAAGAGGTCCTGTGCTTCTGTGTTTTGTTTTACTCTTCCCCTGTGGCGTCGTTATGTCTATTGTGCCTTTCTGTCCCATGTTTCAGGTCCCTATGTTCTGTCTTCCCAGTTGGTTAAGTTCACATGTTTTGAGTTCAGTCAGTGTGTTTCCTGTTTTACTTTCACAATCTGTCCTATGTTAATGTTTCTAGTTTTGCTTCCCTTGTCTCGTCCTGCGTAATTACTCCCAGCTGTGCTCTCCTCCTGTGGCTCATTCCTCCTCGTTATCCCTCTGTGTATTTAAGCCCCGTGTTTCTCTTTGTCAGGGTTGTGTCCTCCCTCATAGCTGTGTGAGGCTCCCTGTGTTTTCATGTATGATTTATTTGTAGTTTTCCCAGTGTAGTTTTGTTCTTTGTTTCCTTTCCTCGCCTGCAATAAAGCAGTGTTTTGAGTTCACTTTTGTCTCGGTGAGTTTTGCGTTTGGGTCCTTCTCTTGCCTGCACACAGCCGTACTGTGACAGTAACATTGTAACAAAATTCTACTATATCGAATGTGAAAATCAAACACATATAAAGACTATAAGGACCAAAACACAAGCATGAGAATAAGTTGTGCTGCTGGATAGCTACCTTCAGTTTTCAAAACATTCAGCACATTATGAGTACACTTTTTGAACATTTTTAATACACTGTGTGGGTACTCATGAGTTCAAGCATATTAGTACATAGTACATATTTACATCACTGTAGAACAAATAAAGCCTTGCCTCTATAATGCACTGAGCTAAATAATAGCTATCAGCTATTGTGCTGTTATGTAAGCCCATTGGTTAACACAAATTATATAAATATATACACACATGCACAAATTATATAGATCACCAACAAAAGAGATAAACATCTCATATTCTGTCGGCGGTGTTTGAAAAACACACAAAATACAGCAATGCAACCACTACTGTTCTCCTGGGTCACAGGCGGCTCCACTGCAAGTAAGATGAGCTGTCGTCAATGAATGAGCTTGTAAACAAGAAAAAGAGGCTCGACTCCACAGATTTATCGTCTCCCTTAAAATAATTTGTGGGAGAAGAAAGTCTCCTCTCTCTACAGAGATCTGTGGTGACAAACGATACTGTGCATTTATGTGCAGGGCTACATGGAGTGACTGCATGCTGGGTAATGTTCATTATTTGCACAACGATTTAGGGGCAAAACAGGAGCCATATCTGTTTTTTTTTTTTCTTCCTTCACATGTGAAGGTGGAGCTGCAGAGAGAGTCGGATGGTGAAAGATGCCTGACCGCTGTGGATGCGGGCGCAGACCTGGCAGTTAACCTTTAAATGGCCTAATTAAACCACAGAGCCATTTAGAAATCCGTGATTAAATCAGACCAGCTCCATGAGCGGAATGACAGATGTCTTTTTACCAGGTTATCTGCAAATCGACCCTCTTTTTTTCCTTCTTTAAACACATGGCTTTTACATTGATTTTCTTCTATTTTGCAATACAGTTGATGAATTTGTGTTGATTTATTTACAGAACCTGAATTTAATCGACTGAAACCACAAAAAGACAATTCCTATCACATAAATGTAAGTTTAGTAAAAACAGGCTTCAAATTTCTCCAGCAGGCAGCTATTGATTTTTTAAAATTCATTTCTGTGTATTTAACCACTATGGCAGATTCTGAAGCAGTGCAGTCTGTTGCAATGAAAGGCAAAAGTTTGACTATTAGGTTTTTAAGCGGTGTATACAATACAGACAACAAAGACAATTACTCTATTTAGTAGGTACACCTCGGTACTTGGCAATCAGTCTTCAGAAGATGGGCACTCTCTGGTAAGAAGGCATGGGCATGGTGAACAACAATCTTCAAACAATGCTCCATTAGTAGTAAGGGCCACAAAGTGTGGCAGCAAATTATCCCCCCCACCATTAAACCACCATCACCAGCCTGAACTACAAGGTATGATGGAGCTGTGGTTTCAGATTGTTTAGAGGAAATTCTGACCCTACCATTTGAATGTCACTGCAGAAATGGACAGTCATCAGACCGAGCAACGTTTTTCAAGTCTTTGATTGTCTAATTTTGTTGAGCCTGTTTGAATTGTAGCTTCAGTGTCCTGTTCTTAGCTGATAGTCTGCTTCAAGGTTGGATGCGTTGTGCAGTTATTTGGGTTATTTGGGCAACTATTGTCTTCTTAGGACTGTTTCCCCTCAAAGCATTCCAACCATTGTCCTCTTACCTCTGGCAGAGGACAATGGTTGGATCACCGCTCATTACAAGTTTTCTCTTTTTCTGACCATATGGTTGTGTGGGAAAATCCCAGTAGATCAGCAGTTTCTAAAACAGACCAGCTTATCTGGCACCAACAACCACCCTACACTTAAATCCCCTTTCTTCCACATTTTGATGCTCAGTTTGAACATTAGTAGGCTGCCTAAATGCATCGAGTTCCTGTCATTTGATTGGCTAATTGGATATTTATATTTACCAGCAGTTGAAGCGTAAGTATCTTGTTTTTGTTTTTAGGTTAAACACACTACGTGTACAAGAGCGAGTGCTTTTGTGCAGTTGCTGTTTATTTGTATGGTTAGTCATTTGTTATTTTATGACACTAATGTCTGATACTACGAGGCTGTTTGTTCAGCCATAGCAGGGGTAGTGTCCATCACTGCTGTTGTAATGAGCTCTGAATTGCTTTAATGGCCACTGATGCTGTTTATGGTGTCCTTTCAGTCATAAAAATAATAACCTGTGGGCAATTCAGAAGGCTGAAAGAATTAAGCTGATGGAAGTTTTTTCCTTTAAAAAATGGCAGTAAAGTGGTCTACTCTACTCGTTTTAGAGACATCAGTTAGAGGCGATGCTGTGTCATATGTGAGGCTTAAACTCATGACCCTGATAGTGTCATGCTCGAGCAACAGTGTTTGCTGTCTGTAAGCTATTTTTCGATTTGTATCAGTCATTCCACAAAGCAGTGATTGTTTTGAGGGAAGTGGAATTGGTAGGAAGGATTTTGTTTTCTTTGGCGCCTTAAAAAAAGCTCACGAAAGCTGTTTGAATGGAAGGTCCAAAGCTCACCCGCATACCTGTGATTTGCTTTGTTCACACAGACATTTACTGAAGAAAATCAAGACAAGAGAAGAGCAGGGAAGTAAAACTAATCTCTAGCTCAATAGGTAGAGTGGTCACGCCCATGATCGCAAGGTTGGGGGTTTGAATCCACTGAACGGCTACCCTGATATACCCCTGAGCAAGGTACCGTCCCTACACACTGCTCCCCGGGTGCTGGATTGGTGGATGCCCAGTGCTTCACTGAGTGAATGGGTTAAATGCAGAGGAGTAATTTCCCTACAGGGATTAATAAAGTATATATTACATTACATTACAAAGACAAATGATCACCAAAGTAAAACAGGAAGTGGGGAACAATAATTGAACTGATAATAACCAAGAAAAGAAGAGTCCACAACTAATAGTGTTTCACTGTGTTTATCTATCCAGGTATGCTTTGGGATCATTGTTATGATCTTTATGAAGTTCTTGCCAATCAGATACTTTCCGGATGGTATTGCATGGTGGATCAAAATCTGATGGTACTTTTCTGTGTTCATAACTCCATCAGTTTTGATAAAACCCCTAACAGCTGGCATGCAGCTCCAAACCATGGCATAGCCTCCACCCTGTGTTACAGATGACTCTAAACAGTCACTGTTGTAGCTCTTTCCTGAACTCATCCTGACAATGAAGAAGATATTTCAAGAAATCACAAGGAGGTCTTGCTCTTTAGAAGCAAAATATAAAGAAATGAGGGGTGGCTTAAGACCTTTGCACAGTACTATAGACAACAATCACTTGATCTCAGTGGATGAGATGCTAATGAGCAAAGAGTGTTCAGTCCAGAAACAACTATCCAGCTCTGCTATCACAAGAGGAAACACACAGCAAAACCCTTTTTTTCCAGCAAAGATTCTGAGCAGTTCTAAAGCATTTTGAGTGGCTTTGTGCTAAAATTTAAACTGGATTATAAAAGAAAGATCTTCTCTGCGTCCAGCAAAAAGTTACACAGGCAACAAATCAATAAAGAAATGCTCCACGTTTTCAAAAAAGTCAACACATAACATTTGAGCTCCAACACTGCTCAGAGTTTCCATGAAAGCAAATGACAGTAAGGGTATTTGCGGGCAGTATTTCAGATTAGCAAGGAGTTAAAACTCTTCATTTTCCCTTTTAGTCATCTACTGTTGCGGCAGAAAACCCCTGAGACTTCAACACTTTGCTCCCTGTGTGCATTCGTATTTAAACAGCTCAGTGTCTTCTCATTTCAGAAATATATTGAGCATGGAGGCGCCGCTCTCAAGGGTGTGTAAACATAAGAAAATAATCCCCGTCATGTTGCCGGGACTTTAAATCTGCCAAATGGCACTCACGGGCAAGAATTCCCAGCTTCAGCGGCTTCAAGTGTTGTGAGAATAATTAACACAAAACAAGCTTTTTACGAGCGTGCTGCAGGGGCGGCCAGGGTGTCATTAAACTGTTCGGTAACAAATTGATCCGGCCTCACTGATCGCACTCTCATGACTGTGGCGGTAAGATCAGTCAGGAAAAAATTAAAAGTCCCTGCAAGCAGGAGCATCATCAGACTCCATCCACACAACTTAAAACAAAACAAAACAGAGAGCTACACAGCTCTTGAGACATAAATACTTTGCAAGTGTTTTTGATTATTGTCTTTCCCACAATCAGAGCGCTTGACATTCACAGAGGACTCTCTCTCATCCTTATTCTGTGCTTACGCATTCGGATTTCTAATGATGGTCTCACTGTCTCCAAAATAATCAATTTGGGCTGTAATTTCTTTGTTGTGCTGTCTGTGTTTTGTTTTAGGCCTCAGCACAGCGTGCTGGAAGCCACCCATGTCCCTACTCATGAATGTTAATGATTAAATCATTTCTCACTTGCAGACTCTCTTAATGTCAGCCAATGTAACAGACCATGTTCTAAAAGCTTGTCTGTCGCCACAAGACTCCTCTGCCTCCAAAGCTGGAGATGGTGAACCTGTTTCTCTTTAATTCGATATAAGTTTGTTTGTTAGTGCCAAAAGCCCGCCTTCTTATCTTACAAAACGTGAAACCAAACGTGGAGAGACTGCACTGTACTCCGAGCTTGTTTGTAGGCTAGAGAAGTGGAACATTTTGTACCCTATGTCAAGGATAAGGACACTCTCACACTGCTGTGTTGGTGGCCACTTTGCTGACATTTACCATGACATTTGACATTCTCAGACTCTGTCGCCTTGCAATTCAACACAATGTAACAACCAAAGATTAGAAATTACCATAACAGTCACAAAACACACATTTTTCCCTGCTGGAAACCGCACTGTGTGAAAAATTGTTAAAGATTTGATCAGGGGGTTTTTGGGGGTTTTTTTGCCCTGTTTACCTTTGGAGTATATTTAAGAGCTTGGCCACAATGAAAACACTGTTCCTAACAATGTGACATTAAATGCTAATTCATGTTTTGTATTGCTGACTTCTAATTTGCTACCTGTTATTTGCTGATGTGTAATAACTCTATGAATGAGTTATACAGCTGCTGTATTTTGCTATAACTTCTGTAGTTCTGACTTTTACACATCTAAAATAATATTGCTGAACAAAATTAAGAGCTATGCTGAATGAACATGTGGCACAGAGATGACTGGTATGACTGGAAACATCTGTGCAAGATAATCTGCCCTCCTAGGGGTTAATTATGCAAGAAAATGCACAAGTACTTTAATCTAATCCATCATCTATCCACAGAAACATGATGCCTTCAAAACCTTCGATACAGACTACAAAAGTTTTAGAGAACTAATAAATCCATAAGCCATGAAGAATAGCCATCGGATAAAAAACGTCTAATGTTATTTCAGAAAAAGTCTCCAGAAGACGAAGGCACACTCATAAAGCCTTTTCACTGCTGCACAAGCATAATGACAATCTCCAGAGGAATTATCCATGAGAGAACAACAGCACAGATTGTTTGAAAATAGACCTCTCGGTAGCAAAAGCCCTTTAGTGTGATGTTTTACAGCTACAAAAAGACGGTGGTCTCAGGTGGTGTTCCCATCTTGTGAAAAACCAACATGTACTCCAGATCAAATGACAAAATATGTCATTTATAATTGCCCTGCGGAGACGTAAGTGTTTTCTGATCCGATGCCGCTGGCAGGATGCCATCACTTGTCAGCACCTAAGAGAACTGCTAAAAATCATCTGTGTAAAACAAAAGTATCTGATCTGACACAGCTATGGCTGGAGTCTGGTTACTGCTGGGCACAGAAACAACCTCCTCTGGGTTTAGGTAAAGTACAATACACTCCTCCTGTCTCTTTATCAGGGCTACCTGTTTAACAGCACTAAAACTAATAACTAATCAGCCAGTCAAATGGGAGGAACTCAGTGCATGTAGGCATGTAGGGATGGTCAAGATGACCTGCTGAAGTTCCAACTGAGAATAAGAATGAGGAAGAAAGGTGATTGAAGTGACTTTGAATATGGCATGGCTGTTGGTGTCAGGTGGCCTCTGAGTCTCTGGGAAAATGCTGATCTACTTTCCTGCACAAATATCTCTGGTTTACAGAGACTGTTCAGAAAAAAGTGAGAATATCCACAACGCTCTGGGAGAAAAAAATAACTTCAGCAATGATATGGTTAATATTAATATAGTACAAGTGTTCCTCTTCAGATATTATTCTCCTGCTAGGTTAGAATTATTGCCACCATCTAGAAACCAACACTGAGAGTGTCTAACTCTTTTACAATCTATAAAGCCTTCACTCTTTTCTTAACACCTGCACTGATCAGCAGCCTTTGTCCCTTAAATAGAAACAAATGGATTTGCTGGACATTTAACTATTTTGTTTTTTCCTCCAGGGAAGGTCTTGTGCCACCAGGCTGTGCTTTTATTTATGAGTGCAGCCATTAGCTGAAAGCTTCTGATTAAAGACAGTGGACAAATTAATAAGGTGTGTTTCTGAATGCATTTGTGTAATAAAAATCACACAGAAAAGAATATTTGCCTGGTGTAAAACACAGCTTTCAGTAACACATTTGTTATGACTTATAATGTGAGTCAGACATCTTTCTCTAACGTTACAGGATTTTGTGTAGTTGCAGATCAGAAAATATCAAAATTAATGTTTTTTAACAATCGCATAATTTGACCTGTTATTATGTGACCAGATCACAACAAAGTAAATGTGATGGACACAATATGTTTTTGTGGGACACTGTGGGAAAGAGCTAAGAGGAAGTGTGAAACGTCTGTATCTCAAATAAAAACAAACACACACAAACTATGCAAATTAGGAGCTAATCATGCAGAGAAAATACATAATCAAATTGCCAACTCCGTTGCTAAGAACTAACAAGTAGCATAAATGCATTACATTTTTATTCTGTTTTTTTCTATAATAGTTTTTGCATAGGTGTATATTTTATCTGATTATACAGGTGCATAGGTGGTCTGGGGATCCTCTTCCAGGAAAGGTTTTTTATAGATGTTTTATTTTCTGCATTTTGATAACTTTTTGCACCGATTTCAGTTTCACATCAGGTAAAATTTCTTTAAATACATAAAGAATATAAATACAGTGGAGGATAAGAACAGAATAAGATCCAGATTCAATTTCAACATAATACAAAGAAGCTCTTTCAAATTCACAACTTTCATATAATATTATCCTTTTGGTTTTTTCTGACAGTAGCATATGCATGTATGCTACTGTCAGAAAAATAATATAAATTTATATTTAGAGGGTCAGGAAAGTCCTGAGGAGTCAGCTGAATGGGAACAACAAGATTCGTGCAATTAAACACCTACACCCTGCCTGTGATCAGGTACCCTGCTGGGATATTAAGCTGCCTAAAGGAGGAGATAGAAGCCACTGCCATCAGGTAAGATATGCATTGAGGATTTGACCCCAAATCCAGCACCCTGAGACTATACACTCAGCGAAATGAAGGAGGACCAGTGAGTCTCAGAACCACTGTACAGGATGAGGCAGCAAAGGTCCATGAATACATCATGTATGTACCACCGGAAGAAGTGGCTGACATCCAGAAGTCCTCCCAGTGTTTGGACAAAGTTGGACTGAGGCACAGGAACAAGCTCTGAGCACAAGGTCCATAGAGGCTTTGGTCTATCACAACAGGCAAGATCCCAGGTGCAGGCTGTGTAAAGATGCCCCTGACACAATCCAGCATATAACAGGAGGGTGCAAGATGCTAGCAGGAAGGACATACATGGAACTCCATAACCAAGTGGCGTAACCAACCATGAATGACAGCAACATCAGGAAGAAGGAACACGAGCAGCTGGAGAAGTACCAAGGGCTCCGAGAAGAACTTGAGAAGATATGGAGGGTGAAGATAACAGTGGTAATCGAAGTGCTAGGTCCAGTGACCCCCAAGCTAGGCGAGGCGAGGAACAGCATCGGAGATCTCTGTCCAGAAGAGCGCAGTCCTAGGAACACTGCGCAGGACTCTCAAGCTCCCAGGCCTCTGGTAGAGAACCCGAGCTTGAAGGATAGACCGCCCTCAGGGATGAGATAAACAGATAGATATTAGATTAGTTGCTAAAGCCATTGGACCATTCATCTTACAACACCCAACACCATTAGATGTGACCATTTCATTTCATCAGATTCCTTAAAATGTAACATTTTATTTTTAAATAAATAAAACAAAAAAAGTACAAAATTACATGGAAACTTTTATTCCTATAGTAATAAACTTTAAATATTATGGTTTCCTGCGGGACCCTGTGTCTCACCTTTCACTGTACCAACCCACTTAACAATTCTTGGACGTGCCTCTGCCAGAGACAAGGACATTTATTCACTAATAATTAATATTTTGTTTCTAAAAAACCCTGATGCTCCTATACTGTTAAAACATTTTTCTTCTAAGCAAGCCCTGCGCTCCTTTCAGGGGTTGAGAAAAGCACATTCCTAAATGATACAGAAGGATTTGCTCGCCTTTGTCTTCTCCAAAATCCTCTTACACTAATATATACAATATAAGAAATATTTTTTATATATGGAGTCGCATTAAATGTCCCTTTACTTTCTATTTTGTCCAGTAGTTATTTTCTTGTGTGTGTGTTTTAGTAAGCTGCAAAGTGCTGAAAGGCATAGAACAAAGTACTATGTGAATGGGTGAATGAAGCTTGTAGTAAAAAGTGCTTTGGGGCCTCATTTAAAGGATAAAGCATTGTGTAAGTACCAGTCCATTTACCATGTGGACTTTTGTACACGAGAACCAATCAAAATGACGGACACTGTCTCAATACACAGGACTAAGGGCATAAAAATGCTGTGCAGTCCCTCATTAGCAGCCTATTATGGCGTTATGAGGTCTTTTTGCTCTTAAGTTGTAAAATAGCAATAAAACCATAACATTCATTCTTACAACTCATATTTTCTCCTAGTCAAACTTGTTTTGACAGAATCGAGCGCAGATGTAATTATAATGTAAATCAGCCTTGATAAGATATCTAAAACTTGAAGAGGCACAGTCTGCGTTCTCTCTTTTTGCCTGCTCCTTTGTTTGTGTTTGAGAGCCTAATGCAAATACCAATGGGGTGAAATGATGTGCGCAGTGATTACTTTTGTGTTTTCAAGTTAGCACTGACATAATCACACACTAACCCTTCATCATCCAGTGTTCCCTCTTTTCTGTGTACCAATTAGTTACCAACAAGTGCCTTTGAAATGCAGTTTAAAGCACAGCTGATTTTCCATCTATACGCCAGTGTCCCAGCAGGCTTAGCTGCAGAACAAATGCTGATTATTTCTCTCCACAATGCTACACTAGACATAAACTGAAAGACAAAGACAATCTCGCAGACAGTTTACTGATGTGTTATGCGCTGTTGTCAGGGAGACAGCCCCTTTGGTATTTACATCCCTGATGTCAGAAGATTTGCGGTTGGAAATGGGAAATGAATGGAGGCAATAGATGGCCCTATTTTATTGAATACACAAAAGCTTATGGCAAAGGATTGCTTAAAAATTTTGGCACTTACTACGGGGCATTGTCCAGTGTAATGATTACACTAAAGTCCACGTAATTGCTGGCTGTATGCATGCGGTTTATATCAATTTAATGATACCGAATCAAATCGACTTAGACAACTGCAGCTCAGTGCAGCAGCTGATTATTTTGCCCTCCTGTTGGTTAATTCCCAGTTATAGAGGTCTGCCAAACAGCTTTCTGCTCTGGGCACGATGCTCAAACATCTGATACATCTCTCTTATGAGGGAGTGGAGACCATTTTTAACAGGGAATGTTTTTCTACAATCAGCAACAAGCTTGAGTGGAAAGGAGTGACGACTCTCTCGAAATCATCTGGTATTTCAAGCTGTGACGGGGGAAAAAAAGACTCTAAAACAGCCACACTAACAGCTCTGTGAGGCCTTGATGCTCAGTATGAAGAGAGCCAATCTGATGTCCTGATAATCCAAAGAGATGGATGAATTTTATTGAACATTTAATATGATGATGATGCTGCTCAAAAAGACCTTTAAATAGCGTTAAAAGGAAAAAATTAGCATTAGTTCAGGAAGACCTCGAAGCTTCGATCAGTTGATACAGTTTTACGCTTCCATCTGGCAAATTTATGTCTTTCAATTTTGGTTGCTTAAGCCTGCCAACAGTTACAGCTGCACCTGCAAGCTGCTTTGCAACCCATAGTAACACCATAGTAACCATGGCTCTTTTGATCCATGTTGCACGTCAATTGAGGTGGTAATATAACTTCTATATATAAAATATATCTGTACCAGATATTTGTTAGCAGGAGGTCCAACCTGGCACTAGCAAGGAATACCTAATAAAGTGGCTGGTGAGTGCATAATAATAATGAATCAGCAGCTGTTTTGCTGGAGGTATCACTTCTAAGAATCAAATTAAATAAAACTGAATTAATTTGAATTTCTAAAACATATAAACATGTGACGACCTGTTTATATAGTAAGGTTTACAGAACTCGACGCAGTAGCTTTCAATCAAGTATCCTTTTTGCAATTTTTTAATGTTTACATCCATTTACGTACATATATCAACTTAAATGAATGAAGATACTATATTATGCACTATATGGGCAAAAATGTCAGGCCTATAAATACAAAGATTCCTCCTAGATGTTCCACTAACAGCTCTAAGCAGTATAATTGCAAAGTGGAAGCTTTTGGACACAGCAACTCAGTGATGAAGTGGCAGATCACATAAATGTAGAGTGTGTAATGGAGTGCTGATAAGCATAGTTATCAACATAAACTATAGAACTTCAAACCTCCTCTTGCATTAACGTCAGCACAAAGACTCTGCACGTCAAGGGAGCTTCAAGGCATGTGTTTCCATGGCCGAGCATCTCCTGTAGGTGTAACGTGTAGGTGGCTCGGCACTTTTGACCATATGTTGTATGTAATTGACCATATGTTGTATGTAATCATTTTCTCCGTTCACTTGTTTAAATTACATGCTATAATGGAAGTACATATAAAGAGAGGGGCTGCTGCAGATGTGTGTCATGTTTACACATTTTCAACTTTTCATGTGCCATATTATGTTGCAATGCACATAAAAGAAAACGGTTAGTATGAGGCCTGAGGTGTCATTAGTTGTCACTGTATGGGAAGGGAAAAAGCTGATAAAATTGTTGCCTCTTTCATGTCACTGGGCTGGGTTAAAACGTTCAGTGTTCCTTTTCTCATTTGTAAAGATATTAAATCCCGAACTTGAATTTCCTCTCAGTCCTGTATATATAACATGTCTTAATTATCACATGGCTCTGGCTGGATGGTGAAGAGGTTTGGAATCTCTTTCCTGTTCTGGTTCATTTCCTTTGTTGATACCATCCCTTCAGGACAGCTACACCATAGTAACCATGGCTCCAAATTTCTGAATCACCCTCAGCTGTATTTGTCACTCTTTCATTACATCTGTTATTCTTCACTTCTTTCCACTGCAATTTCCCTTGGCTACAGTCTTGTGCCCCCCACTGGCATGTGAATACAGGCTAGAACCTTGTCTTTGCAGTGCTTTTGATGAAGATCCTTGAACATTTTCGCTATTTGAATGACATGTAAATTTTATTCTGTGCCGATTTTTTTCTCCAACTACCTGCGGATGAGAAAAGTGAATTTAATGGTAATTTTTCCTCATACACATGCACAACAAATAATTAAATTAAAGACAAATAACTGAGTAACTGGTCGCACTGGTAAAATGACAGAAGACCGCTTTTTCAGTAGGTAATCTGCAATTTGAGAGTGTGTTAAAATAAATTGTAAAGAGAATAATCGGTTAGATGGTAACACTTTCTAATAAGAGTACAATTATATACTCAAGTAGCGCTAAACTAATGCGTGACTCATGCTAAAGTATGATTTAATGATATCCTGTTGCTTACCATTAGCAAATAAAAAAGCCTCCATATCTGTACGTGAATGTTTCACACCTCAAAGGTCATCAGTTATGAGACATTAATTTACATTTAATTCACACAAGTTGATAAGTGAAAAAAGTATCTGAATTTCAGTTATATAAAACTTTTATTTCAGACTGTATGTATTTGTCAAAGACTGTATATTAAAGATGGATGGGTGGGCGTTGACACCATGCAGCCCCACACACGGATGATCTGGAGATGGAGATTTGCCGCGTTAATGTGGTTATGACGTTAACACTGACAGCACTATTTTTTTTGTTTTTTTTAGTAAGAAGACGCAGTTCACCTTAAATTAATCTCAATCAGCCATTCCTGAAGTCAATAAAGCTGCAGCCCCCTTAAAAACCAGAAAGACCCCACAGGGCCCTACCAAATCATAAATCTTCACTCTAATCAAAATACAAAGGAAAGTCGTGTGTTTTTTTGACAATTTTATTCAAAAAACACAGAAATTACAGGCTGTTGGCTATGAATTGCAGATGCTACCCAGTCATATTCAAAGTGGTAAAGTCAACCTGTGACCCACCTGCCACAGCAACACAAACTTCAATACAAGAGCAATAAATTTAGGTTGGAATAATGAGTATTATCAAAAACTAATCACCTCATATTGCCAGTTTTAATTATTTTTTTATATAAATCCAGTGAGGGAGTTCAAAAATGAATTTCTCTTATTACATCGGCCCACCTGCAGTACCTTAGTGTCCCCAAATACCTTCTAGAGCATTTCTATGCCATGAAAAATGCTCTAGATGGAACTACAGCACAAACATAGTCGAGAGGTCCATTTCAGTGTGATTAATTAGTGGAGATGAGGTCGAGAGACAAACAGCTGTCAGCACACCTACCAGTCAAATTGATAAATTAAACTTAAACTTAACTTTAAGCTTTGATGGTACATGTTGAACTCGGCTGTAAACATGCTGTAGCATGGACGTGGATGGAAACCTATAGAGCCAGCCTCATGTGACCATTAGAGGAACTGCAGCATATGGGACTTCTGTATTCTGCAGCTTCAGTTTTAGGGGAGATGAATGTATGTTTTTAATCAAATTTAAGATATACACAGTAACATAAATAAACTGGGATGTACTGAGAAGGTGCTAACTTGCTCACATGTCAGTCCACATTTGAGGTAACAGTGAATCATTTTTTAATGGATGATCTAAATTTGCACTTCACATTTGTTAATGGCTAGAAAATTAATGACACATCTTACATTAATCATCATCATGAGTCAAACATTACTTAAGCATTACTGAGTAGATGATATTGAATGGTTCATAGAAAAAAACAAAACTATAACATGCTGTGAACAATCACAGTGCAAGTCTCAAGTGTACTAGAAGTAATACTGATTAGAATGATTTTACAAGAAATTTAGGTTTTGAAATTGGACAATTAGTCATTAGTTTAAAAACACCATCACAGGTCAAGTGATTCTCAGTAAGTTGGAATAACCATAAGAACGCAAACTGGCTTTGGTGACGCACACTTTCAAAAAATATGAATTTGATGACTGACTGGAAGAACTTTTCTGACCTTCTAATCTGTGCAAATATTCATATAATATATATAATAAATATTCATATATATATATATTACAAAACACACATTTCCTGTAGGTATGGGGCAGCTTGTATGTAAGCCTATTTTTCTAGCTCTGTGATGCTTTTTGCAAAGTGTTACTTTTCTTTGGCTTTGACTTAAATCTGCTGCATCTTTATAACCACAGACTGAGGGCCACAGGGGACCCGGGAGCCTGTAACCCAACATGCATTGGCCGAAAGGCGGGGACACAGCGAGGTCGTCTGTCCCTCATGGAGAACACTCCAGTCATTACTCGAAAAAGTAATCCCGTTACAAACCCCGACCAACAGGACTGAGTATCAAACCAAAGCGCATCGCTATTGGACGCAGTGAGGGTTGGACTCGAGCACCCCGCTTGCTGTTATTCAAACGCAGGGAGCGCGTGCGGCCAGTCGCTCCTCGTTGCGCGCTGGATATGGATCAGGACTCTGCGCGCTTACCCACTGTCTCCCGCGGACAGGCTGCACTCTGCGGCGCATAAAAGGTGTCCAAATGAACCGCCGCCCTCCCGGCTCCTCCGGCGTGCAATGGCTTAACAGGAGAGACATGAATGTCCGGACGGATGACAGCGTCACTCTGTGCCAAAGGGCTCTCCAAATCGTTACGGAACTTTGTCTCGCGGGACACGTAGACCGGGAGAAATGTTCGGATATATTCCCCCTTGAGAGCAACATACCAGGTAAAGGACACGCAGGTAAATAGAATAAAGTCATTATTTTATTCTCCCCAATTCCCTTAATTAATCACTTCTTTCTCTAAAGTCATGGCGCCCAGTACTTGCAGAGTTTCGAGGGGGGATGGATGAACTAATCACCAACTAGTTAAAGTTTATTAGTCCACTATTATCGTTATTTTTTACTGCGTTTTTAAAAAAAAAATTGTTCTGAAAGTGTCTACCTGTTACGCATCTCAGTCCACACTGACTGAAACAGCAACAGGTGGGAAACAGACCGAGAGGACGAAATGATTCTCCTCCCTTCAGCTACATTTCCCTTGTAAATGTGCAGTCTGTGAAATTTCACTCTAGTGTCAGCTTGATTGAAAAGCTGAATTTTTAAGCTGGATTAAGCTTCCTTGCATACTGTTGCACAGCGGGTGCAAACTTTGCTTTTAAATATAAGCCAGAAGGGGAGATGTGAGTGCCAGATGTTTTTCTTTTCGTGCTGTTTTCCTGATGCTGTCTCCTCACTAAACTGTGGTTTTATGACCTTTATATGATCTTTCTATATCAAACAGGTGCATTTGCTGCCCCCTCTTTCTTACAGCTTGCTTTCTCTCCCTTTTTCTCCTTCTCCCTTGCATGTTTGTTGGTCATATTTTGTCCCTCGCCTGCTTCTCTCCTCCTTTCTACGTGTCACCTGTCTTTGTCCTTTGGTTGTATGTAGACATCTCTATTAGTCTCCTTGCTGTGGTCGTGGGTTTCTGTGGACTCGCCCTGTTGGTAGTCTCTCTCTTTGTCTTTTGGAAGCTGTGTTGGCCCATCTGGAGGAGCAAGGCTCTGTCAGCCCACGCTGAAAATGTGCTCCGTGGGGGTTTCCCCGAGGCACCTCCACCCAACTCCCCGCCGGTTACTGAGTTTAAAGTGGCGGAGGTGGAAAAGAAGCAGCCGCCTGAAGTGAAGGTGAATGGACGGAGCTCTGTTAAGCTACTGGAGGCAGCCATGAAGATCAGCCAAACGTCTCCAGACATCCCTGCCGAGGTCCAGACAGCTCTGAGGGAGAAGCTCAGCCAGCAGGCTAAAATCCAGAGGCAGACCACTGAGCCAACCTCCTCCTCCAGGTACCGTCACATTAACCAGTCCCTCCCTAATCTGCTTCTGCACTCAGGCCACTTGTGCTTACAACTAAGTGTAACATATTAAAGATCTTTTTTGTTTTGACCATCTCCCCACCCATGTTACAAGAAACATTTAAAAAAAACAAAAAAACACAGAGCACAAACTGTCCTGACAGTTCGTGACAGGGCTGCTGCTGCTGTCCTCGAGGTAGTGTGGCACATGTCAGTGACTGGTTGGTGACCTTGAATAGCTGCTGCTGCTGTTGTACATCACAAAAATGAGATTCTGCCGCATTTCTGACACATCTCCTTGCTGCACTTTGAACCCTATAATCACTTGTACATGTGAGTCAAGCTGCTCTGGTAAAGACCTCAGTCATTAAACAATCAGCTCTTTCTTCTCTTTGTTTTCCAGTACTGTGTTTAAACTAGAAGGTCCATAATTAGCATGGCTGTGGGGTGGGAGCTGTCATGGTGGAAGGTTGGGTTTTTGTCAGACGCACCAGGCAGCTGTGCTCAGTTTCTCGGAGGAAGCTGGTATTGACATGCGCTTTGATTTGTTGTTAGGGCTTGTTAATTAAATGATATTGTGGCGTAGGTCTCCATGAATTATACACCCACCAGTTATGCAGACAGGACAGGTTAAAGATTACAACACCTACCTTCTCAATTACTCCGCCTACTTTTTTGACAGTAAAAGCCAAAAGAAGCAAATCACTTGCAGCCTAAAGCAAAAATAATGTTTTAGAGTTAATTGTGGCTTAAAAGAAAAGCCTAGCAGCATATAGCATAATGAAGTTATAACACCAAAAAAAAAATAGTAGATATAGTCTTGGAAAACCAGGAAATCCACTTGCTGACATCTGCAAACAGTTTTATGGAAACCCAACAGTCCAAAACTGGAATTTTATTTCAGTGTCACAAAGAAAAGAAAGAGAAATCCTCAGAGCTGAAAAGCTGGAACCAAAAACTAGAAAACAATTTGACATTTGAAACAATGACTAATTATTAAAATTATTCTAAGAATTTATGACTAACTTGGTTCAGCATCCACAATTAACATTTGCCAAGCGCCAAAAGCATTTTCAGTTTGGAGATTCAGTCTTGGAAACCTATCCTTCACACTGGCAGGTAAATGTTTAAACTAAAATAGTCACGTAATAGAAACTCTGCAGAGTTTCCACCGTGTTTCGGTGACATTTACAGACACATTTTTTTCTGTCCTCAGCTGTCGCTGTTAAAATTTGACATCCACATTATGTAAAGACCACCACCAACTCTTCCTCTGATTGACTCTGACCCTGACATTTATGTGTAACTGTGCATCTGTAACCAAACCAAACAGCGAGAAAGAACTGGTTGAACTTTGTGGAATAAGGGTGGAAATGCAAAACAGAGGGATGAAGTTTAAGTCAATCATATGTTTGATTTTCAACTATATTCATTAGTAGAGACAATTTTTAAAAACAATTTTTCATATTTTGCTTTGGCCTCTTTGTATCAAGACAGCATACAGAGTTAAAAACTAACAAAATGCAATTCTTCAAATGACCACTAGAGACCCGTTCCAAAAGCGAGTCAGTCCCCCAAATAACAAAATACACCCTGTTACAGAAATGTTTTCATCACTGTAAATGCTTTATCCCCCCCATAACTATACAGAGGGTCTTTTTTAAATAAGTTTTTTTAAGGCTTACACTTATGGGCGTGGCCACTTTGACAGTTGTGTTAAAATCACAGGGCAACTCTGGGGTTCCTCTAACACCATAATCATGCTGTGAGACAATGCAGCTGGTCATAGCAATAGATAAATATTTGAAAAGAAAAAGTCAATCTGACCTGGGTCCTGGAGAAAATACCGACCCAGATGAAGGCCCTAGCATGATTAGTGGTCAAAGAAAGAGAAAAAGGTATACTGGGGACAAACAGAGTCAATTCCGCCATATTTGGTGTGCAGGGAAAAATGATCAATATGCTTTTGTGACATTTTTGTTTGGTGGTTTTCTAATGGGAAATATGTGCCGTGGCTCCAAACGGTTGAGAAACACTGATCTAATTGACACTCGAGTCTGGTTCTAAAAGGGAGTCCAATACAGGTGGCTGCAGCTCATCATGATCTGCTAGATCTCATCCATGACTTTGAGTCATAAACCTCAAAGTCATAATGGATTATCCCACTAATCAAATGGCTGGCTGTGTGGCCAGCGAGGAAGTTTGTGCCTCAGTTTTCACAAATGGAATTTTAGTATTGAATGGTACTTAATTAGCCATTAAGTGTACCGTTTATATGTTGCATGCTTAGCGTTAGCTGATAATCTAGCCGTCTACTTTTTATAAGTTCACTTCTGGCTTCCAAGTAACAAAATGATGGTAGCCAAAATTCTAACTGACATCATAGTGTTTGGTTTCTAGACAACTAATGAGACACAAAATATAACTTTTATCTATTGTGTGGCAAACCATACACTGCAAAAGTTTGGAGTCCAAAGGTTGTTAAACTTTTTCAGGGTATTGTAGATGTTTGTAACTTTAGCAGTTAGGAAAACAGAGAAAGAGGAAGACAAAGGAAGATGTCAATAACCCCATATGGATTGAGCGTGTGTTGGGGGATTCAAAGAGAGATAAAGGTTGATAATACACAAAAATCATAAAGGAGAAAACAAATCTTGCTAATCAATGTTCAGTTGGTAAATCAGGCACACTTTCCTTTTCCTTTGAGATTTGTGCTGGCGCTGCCTCGCCCTCTGTGCTGTTTACAATATTTCAGTGTAGTATTTAATCTTCAGCTGTGCTTCCTGTGCCACGGCTGTCAGGCTGCTGTGATTGTCTTACGGTCAGAAAGGAGGAGGGCCAGTTGCTAGGTGACAAGATCGGCGAGTCAAACACAGACGTGGTTTTCTCAAAAGATGTCAACTTCACTGAAATTTGCAGCATTCAGGTAATTGGAATGAGGGCTCAAATCTGAGTGCTGGAGATGTGTTTTCATTTCCCCAAACCACCGCCAGTAGTGGCAAAAATCAATTTGTCAGTTTGATCACTGGTGATTTAATATTGCCTGGTACCATGTGGATGATAAAACCAGCTATTTTCAGCTAGGGAGTTAACTGGGATTCAAAACATGTCATATAGGGCGCTGCTTTAGCTAGGCTGAGTGCGGCTGGCCTGGGTTCAAGTCTGACCCGCTGCCCTTTGCCACATGTCTTCCTCACGCTCTGCCCTTTCCTGTCCTTTCCTCACTGTATCTGTCAAATAAAACTGGAAAAACTGATCATCTGTCTAAAACAAGCTCCCTTTAAGCAAACCTCTGATTGGCTGCCCCTCATACACAAAACAAAATTGAAACTGCAGGTGGGTGGGGCTTCTGTTCCAGGGCAAGAGCGGGTCACAGACTTGATATGTGCATCAAAAGATGCTAGCCGGGAGGAGGCCCCGGGGCAGACCCAGGACACGCTGGAGAGATTATATCTCTCGGCTGGCCTGGGAACGCCTTGGTGTTCCCCCGGATAAGCTGGAGGAGGTGGCTGGGGAGAGGGAGGTCTGGGCTTCTCTGCTTAGGCTGCTGCCCCCGCGACCCGGCCTCGGATAAAGCGGATGAAGATGGATGGATGGATGGAAGATGCTAGCACACGAGTCATACATGGAACGCCATAACCAAGTCGCTGAACATCTGTGCCGAGTATGGCCTAGAAGTATCAAGGGCAACGCCCCCTAGGGTAGTTGAGAATGGCCAAGCTAAGTCCTGTTGGATACATATATACCTCTGGACAATATTTATAATATCGCCATTTTGGTTCCTAGTTAATTATGCACTATTGTGAGCATCTGGTGGTAGTTTATTAAATATTTAAAGGTGTCTACACTAGATATTGTTTTTAGACTTTTTCCTGAGTAGTAATAATAACAATAAACAGCTTTTATTTGTGTGATATTTTGCAGCCCTGATAAACCTTTTGTTCCATAAAAAAGCTGCTCTTTCATGACGCCAAACACACGACAAATGAGACATTTACCTGATGCTCTGTGATACTCTTTTCAACAGGCACAATTCATTCAGGCGCCACCTGCCTCGTCAGAAGAATGTCACCAGTGTTGACTTCACCATGGACACAGTGCCTCTCCGCCAGTCCTCTACTGTCAGCATTGGAAGAATAAAACCTGAACTCTACAAGCAGAAGTCTGTGGACTCAGAAGAGGCCAAAGAGCCCGTGGAGACTTGCGGAAAGCTAAGCTTCTCGCTTCGTTACGACTACGAGGAGCAGGCTTTGGTGGTGAGGATCCTGAAAGCTTTGGATCTGCCTGCCAAAGACTTCACAGGCACCTCTGACCCGTATGTGAAGATCTACCTGCTACCCGAGAGAAAGAAGAAGTTCCAGACTCGAGTTCATCGCAAGAATCTAAACCCCACATTTGATGAGACCTTCTGTTTCCCCGTAGTATACGATGAGCTTTGCAACCGCAAGCTGCATTTCAGCGTCTACGACTTTGACCGATTCACCAGCCACGATATGATTGGCGAGGTGGTGGTGGACAACCTCTTTGAACTCTCTGATCTTTCCAGGGAGGCGGTAGTTTGGAAGGATATTCACGCAGCAACCACAGTGAGTTGGTGTTCACACTAAGACACTGCCAAGTCCCCACATATGTGTATGTTGTTGCTATTTAGGAAACGTTGCACCAGGCCTCTGTGCTGTTACCGTGGTAGTAGTGAATGGGATTTTATACTGTTGTCAGAAATGTCTAATCAAGAAATATTATGGCAGGTGCAATGCATTGCATAATTCAAATGCTTTGGGAAATGGATTTCAACAGCCAAACACCCACACAGCATTTTCCAGAAAATGCTGGGTATTCTGCAGATGTAATTATAGAAACAGAGTAAAAATATCCAAGACCACATTTATGCAATGACTAAAACTCTATAGGTAAACAAAAAGGGTTTGCAGGCTTTGCAGCATACTGCAGATAGCCTGTCCTCATATGAACTCTTTTCTAAAAATTTGTGGTTATTTAGCCCCCGAATGCATTTACTCCAGCATAACCACTTATCACAATTTGCTCAAGAGGTTGGGCTTTATTAATGAATGTGTTCCTGGTGAGAAACACTGAGCCTTTGCTTTCAGGTTCACTTTAGTGTCTGTGGGCTAAATTAGCAGCAACAGAAGAACAATAAATCTAGTTTTGCATAAAGAATTATTTAACTGGCTATTCTCTCGCTTCCTTAATATATTATAATTTTTATATTGATGCTTTCTAAAAGCACAGGCATTAAGGGCTGATAAAATTTGTTTACTTAAAACCACATTTGTTGCATCAATTTAATTTTACCCTTACCTATGAGAACTGCATGGAGACTGTACAAGAGACGACTACAGTCGGGTGTGATTTCAGTGCTCCTTATATTCAACTCCAGAGGAATGCTACACTGTGTCTACACTATCATAGACTCATAAGACATCACTTTAAAATAAACTGACTAATGTAACTCTATAGACAACTTGATGTAGAGTTTGGTAATATAAATGGCATGGAGAAATTTTATATTTATATTTTTTCCTCCTGTGCACATCTCATCATAGTCACTTGGATTGTGGGATTTTTTTTTTATATTCCTATTTCTGTGTTGACACAACCAAAGGCAGCTAGGTAACTTTGGACCTGTACTAATCTTAAGGTATTTATCTGACAATCTTTATGGCACAAGTAGTATTTATAAACACTTGTGGTTATAAGGTATTGTCTAACTTCAACTTCCTTCCTATTGGTTTCTCTTAACTTTTCTGCAAGCACTTGCCACCTATTATCCAACCGGTGCACAAACTGTGAAAAGTGCAGCTTGCTGAAACCAAAACATATGGGAAAACAATTGTGAAATTTTTACTTTCACAGTTTCACTACAACTTGGAGAGTAGTTGCTGAGCGTTTGCAGATGAGTCTATCATGTAAACTATGGGCAGCTGCAACGGTTTGCTAACAACCAGAGCAATCTCAAGGAGGTTTTGAGTGTAGCACCTTATACCTCTTTGTGATCAATTTTGGGGAACACACGTTTCCCCCTATTTCAAGATAGTTACAGACCAGTCTATAGGTTTGTGTGACAGAGGCTTACAATAGTTGAACATTTAAGCCAAACTCCAATGTTCATTCAATAACAAGATGTAGCATACTGGATTTCACTGGCTATAAATGTGTAGCTCCAGAGAGTTGCCTAGATTACACAATTAACAACTATAATGTTAAATGTCAGCAGAAAAAACAGTCTACACTTCTCTTTTTAGTAGTCATAGATAATGTCATTAACAATTACCAATGTAACCTAATTCATTGTCTAAACTATGACAGAATAAACAAACAAACTTAATTTTAAGAACCTCTACAAACTTCCAATTAAATGAGCCGCAAAATACGTTAAATATAATTCCTAAATCATGCTCTTACATTTTGGAATCAAAACATATGCTAATCGTATTCGTTTTGCTAGCTGAAAAATTGAGCCAACAACAAACTCAGCTACAATGAATCAAATAATATTGCATATACAATAGTGATTTAAAAAACATGCTAGCATGTCTATAAAGCTATCATGCCCATAATGATAAGATCATTTAGATGTTTAGCAGCTACACATTTTGCAGTCTTGATTATCTTAGTTTATGCTAGTATGCTAACATTTGCAAAATAAACTGTTTTGTTTATTACCAACAACAGTTGAAAGATTTGTGAATGACTTTCATTTCATTGATACTTGATCATAAACCAAAGTTTCTGAATGATTGAAATATTGGCCTGATGATGAAGTCTAATACAAAGAAGATGTTGTAATGTTGATGTTGTGGTTTCTCGAGTCATCACAAAACATGATAGTTTAATGCCATCTATCTGTTTAAAAAAAAATTGATATTTTCCCATCAATTACCAATAAAAAAAGTTAATTCTAACGATGAATATAGTGACATATCACACTATGTATGAATTAACCTCTCCTGGCCATGACTGCCTGTATAGAATTTTTACCAACCACCAAAGTATTGTTGAGATGGTTTTCTTAGGACAGTTACCAAAGCCTGCAAACCATTCATTAGTACTATTTACTACTACATTAATGCTTTAAGGTTATTGGATGAAGAAACAGTAACAAGTCTGAACAGTTAATTGTTAGTCAAGTTTACCGCCATAAAGAATTGAAGGACTGAGATAAATGTCAAATAGCCTGCAGAGCCATGCTAATTAAACTCTCACTATCAGCTGAATGCATATGACCTCTTTTAAAAACTGACCTGTTTACTCCTTTGCTTTGGCATTTTGATTCACAGAATGTGGCAAATCATTTAAATTTGGTTCAATACATTCTGCTCTCTTTTCTTTTCATGCCCTCCAGGAGAGTATCGATTTGGGAGAGATCATGTACTCGTTGTGCTACCTCCCCACAGCAGGGAGAATGACCCTAACAGTCATCAAATGCAGAAACCTCAAAGCCATGGACATCACAGGCTCCTCAGGTAATCAAATAGCAAAATAGTCTTCACATCAAAAGCAAAACTGAGGAATTAATTAAATATAGTTAAGATGAGGGAGCGAAAAGAAATAGGGAAGATATATATCCTTTATTTTTCCAGGTAAAAGTCTGTTTTGTAAAATATTCTGAGAACATAGGACACATTGGTTGTGGCTTTTAGAAATAGACACACACACATAAGAAGAAACTAGCCCAAGCAGTGATTTATTGCAAAAACCAATCCATGGGAAGGTCTGGGACATACATAGACGGTCACCTAGCAGCAGCATACAGAAGAGAGTGATGTACAAGACTTCCAAGGTCTGTAATAAATGTAAAGTACAATGATAAATGGCATCCAGCCTCTTTAAGTATTGGCCAGGTGTGTTCATAATGAGAAGTTCTCCTGTAGGTCGCCTCACTTAGAGCACGATAAAAGATTTATTCCTGAAAAGAAACCTAATTTATTTTTTTTATCTTGGACACAGGTTTTTCAGTATAAAGTTTAAATGGCAAATTCTGATCTTATAATGATACCTAAATAAAAGTTTCAGCCCTTTAATTATTTATGAATAAAATGAACTTATATTGCTGTTAAATGCAGACAAATCTATGTTAAGTTAAATGAGACTAAACAACATGAAAGGCAAACTACTGAAATCTGAGGGTTTTTACAACTGAAAAACACGAACAACAGAAGATTGTGTCATTTGCATAAAAATGGGAGGAGCCATTTGATAAATCATTGACAGAGAAGAGTAGTGGGCCCAATATGGAGCCCTGAGGAGCACCGAGGGATACCAGGAGAAAAACCAGAAAGGGAAAAAGCAACGCACAGGAAACTGAAACATAAAGAGGCTGAAACATGAAGTTTAATGTCAGAAGCAGTAAAAGCTTTTGACACAATTGCAAATTATTTAATATATTTGTCTCTCAGATCCATATGTGAAGGTCTACTTGATGTGTGATGGACGGAGGTTAAAGAAGCGAAAAACAACAATTAAGAAAAGCACACTTAATCCGGTGTACAACGAGGCTATCATCTTCGATATTCCCCCGGAGAATGTGGAACAAGTCAGTCTGTCCATTATGGTCATGGATTATGATCGGTGAGTTAAATACTCACTACATACTGTTTATGTTGACATGCTTACATTAACTCGATAAAGTGAGCAGAGTAGAAGTAGCTCAAAGCATATTTTTAATTTAGTCGTGATCCAAAGCACGACTGGAGATCCAAACGTTTGTCAATGTGTGTGTTTCTACCAGTGTTGGACACAATGAGGTGATTGGCGTGTGTCGCACGGGGCCAGATGCTGAAGGGCTCGGACGAGATCACTGGAACGAAATGTTGGCTTATCCACGGAAGCCCATCACGCACTGGCATGCTCTAGGAGAGGTACAAGCATGTTCTTTTCCTTACTAGTCATACAGAGCCCTTTTAGAAGCTTCTGAATGTGAGACTAGGTGTTATGGTTTGCAAAGCAAAGAAACCACACAGCAGACTGTCACATTTTCTAAATGTCAATCTATTCCATCTCTACGGGGAGCACATTATTTGTGTCTTTTTATTTTAATTTTATATTAGTTCAATTGAATCTTTCCAACATTGTTAAACTATAAAATCATCCGGAACGTGTAATTGTTGCTTCCCAATTTAGGGTTTACTTTTCTGATTAATTTCCAAAGTTTTAGGGAGCCCAGAGGCAGCTGCAATGTTAATGAGCAGCTGTTTTCTCTTAAATTACTAATACTGCAGGTTGAAAGTACCCTCTTTGATATCTGCAAGGAAAAAAGGTTCTTATTGCATGGGGATATATACATCCAGGGAAAAAGGGATTGTAAACTAGTCTTCTGTCTGTAAAAACAAACAAACCAACTAGGGCTGCACGATTTTGCATAAAATGAGAATCACGATTTTTTTGCTTAGAATTGAGATCACGATTCTCTCACGATTTTCTTTTCCAATATAAATATTTATTGCACTTATTAACTGCACATCAACTTCGTAACAGTTGAAACTGAACATAAAAACAATAAATAAACATAAAAACAATAAATGCCTCACATTTTGTGGTTTCCGCAAAATGTTGTACTGCTTGAAATTCCGTCTCCACCGTTGCTCGACACTGCGTGTATAGAGCAGGTAGTGCAGCAATAGAAAAATAGTTGCGGGACGGCACTGTGTAGCGTTTATCTAGGGTGTTGATCATTTTCCTAAATCCCTCGTTTTGCACAGTGTTGATGGGAGCCATATCTTTGGTCAGGTGATAAGTGATAGCCTCCGTAATTTCTTTGTGCCTGCGGGAGTTCGACGTGTATAGGGAAGCGCTGTATAAGGTTCCCGTTATTGATGTTTGGCTGGTTGACCGGGACCAATTTTCTCCTGTCACTTTCTCGTCATCCCTGACGTGTTCTCCGTTGTTTTTTCCTGCCAATTTGAGCATCACGGCACAGCTTCTGTATCACGTGGTATAAGGCTCCGCCCTTGTCATTTGTTGAGCAGGAAGAGGGAGCGCTTGTTTTCATGCAGATTACGTCCCGGATCAAAATGCGGTACAATCGCTGTCGGCTTTGTTTTTTTTTTGTTTTTGTTTTTTTAAATCGTTGTCATTTGGAAATGAGATCGCACATAAGTATGAATCGAGATCGCGATTTTCTAACGATTAATCGTGCAGCCCTAAAACCAACCAACAAACAAGAAAACATAAAGAACAACCTTGAAGGGAAAAGTTTGTTAGCTGTTTTTCCCAAAATCTCATTGAGACACTTAACATTTATTTCTTTGCAATACTAAGACACCAAATTTGTTTTCCAAGGGAAAACAGATGGCTTCACTTCATGAAAGCTGGTCTCCAAACCTGTGTTACTTACATGTTGCATGTGTGCAGTTAAGTCATGCAGAAAAAAGCACATGTAGACCTTTTAATGGGGCCTGTTTTTCAGATAAGGAGTAGCTAATCCTGTACTCATAGACAAGTTGTCAGTTTTATAGACTAGAAAGCTTTTCTTTTTCCTTTTTACAGAGGACAGCTGTTTCACTACAGCTAATGTAAATTAATATTTTACATGTTATCAATTCTTTCCCTCTTTTGTCACACCCACTCCCCACCTGGAGAATAGGAAAACACAGGTGATTACCTATTTTCAGTGGTAAACCTACATTATGCTTTGGTGAAAGCTGTGATCATAGGCAAAATATATGCGTTATTTATAAAGGACCTTTCTAAAGGTGGTGGTTTACACAAGTAACAAAGCAAGCAGATTTTACAATCAAGAAAATAAGAAAACTTAAGGTTAAATACTTAAAAAAAATGAAAACCATTTAAGCAGAGAAATACAAGTGGATTAATAAAATTTAGAAACTTCAGGAAAGGCTCTTAAATAATAGAGGGAGGTATTTAAAAGAGGTCACTGACTCAGCTGACCTGATTTTCTCAGGCAGCTTGTTCCATGGCCCCAAGACTCTTACTGCGAAAGCTCTGTCACCTCGAGTTTTTGGCTTCGCCTCAGGAACACAGCCCTCTGCCCCCGGATCTGAGGTGCAAGATCATATGTGACAAAAAGGTCATATACATATCTCTCTATATATAGAGAGATATATATAAAACATACTGAAGGTTAAAACAGGTGTGATGTGGTCACTTCTCTAGGTTCTTGTTAAAACGTCTGGTAGCTGGGCTTTGGACAGTCTGATAAATGGATTTTTTTGTTGAAGCAGGGAAGAGGCTGTTGAAATGTTGAAATAGTCGAGGTCTGAGGAGTCATGAGTTGTGGGAAAGCTTGAAAGGATCATGTGTCAGAAGCAAAAAATGGATACACAAGATTGATGTACAGTTGAGTCCATAAATATTTGGAAGGTGAAAGAGATTTTGTATTTCGTCTGTATGCCAACAAGTGCAGGCTTTCAGCTTTAATTTAAGGGGTTTAAGAAAAGCATTGCATTAATTACAGTGGTCCCTCGCTATTACGCGGTTCACCTTTCACAGACTCGCTGTTTTGCACAGGGTTTTTTGTGCAATTTTGCATGCTTTTTTCTTTTTCTTTTTCTTTTCTTTCTTTTTTTTTTTTTTTTTTTTTTTTACAGCGCATTGTGTTCTGCAACCTGATTGATTGACAATGGTCTACAGCCAATCTTGTGCCGTGTCTCCTGTACAGAACAGAATGTGTTCAACTTGTCAAATTTACATAAATCTTTGATTGCTAGCAGTGTGACTCTATAGTGCTACAATGTCGATGAAACGTTTTGCACCGTCAAAGGCAACCGCAGGTGCCTTTGGTTCATTTGGTTTGCCTTCAAAGTTCATGCAAAACCCCTTCAGGTTAAGCTGGAAGTCTGAACATCTTGTCAGCATTTCAGATCCACTGCAGTGGCTCATTCAAGGGAAAATCACAAAAAAATATATTCATTGTGCAAATACTAATGGACTTCACTGTAGCCATTGTGAGTATTTTCTTTGGTAATTACATCTTGAATTATCATATCACAATCAAGTAGCATATGTGACTAAATTGATTCTTTACATTTCTATTTAATTTGGGATATAATCCGACATACCCTATGTGTAATGAGACAAGGGAAATGATATCCACTGCTTAAGGTCAAGTTGCTCCAAAATAGATTTGCCTATGATCACAGTGTATTTGTAGGACTAGAGAAAATACCTGCTTACCAGAGAAAGACTGGATAGCTCTTTAATGTTGCTTGTTTTGTGATGCTTTACCTTTCAGTGGCCTGGAAGAGCAGCAAGCTTTGAGAGTCAAGGTTCATGTCCTTCACCCAAACCTCCACATACACCCTGATGATCACAGGTGGAGTGCCAGCATCACCTCTGTAAGAAACCAGATGCTTGTTTGCCGACAAGCTATGTTGCCTATCACCCTTTTGAGCGGATTGAATTCATGTTTCTATGTTTGTACTGAAATTGTATTTATTCATTTGAATGCAAGTTCTTCAAGTGCTCTACAGAGATGGCTATGCACAGCACTCACAGTCATTCAAAGCTTGTTTTTCGTACGTGTGCTTTGGAAACGTATTTGACTAACATTTACACAGACCACATGAATGGTAGGCCTCACTGCAAGAAGTTGTGGTGGTTAACTTGCAGCGTTATCAGTTTTTTCAGTATCAGAGCAACATTTTTCCAGCCCTCAAGCTCTTTAGTGCGTTACCATTTTAGTTTGAAATGGCACAAAGTTTAAGGGCTATGCTGCTCAGTACCACAGAAATATTTACTTGATGAAAAACACTTGATTAATCAAGCGAGTCATGCGGTTTTATTGGGGAATGCAGGTAACTGAGCCTCTACAAGGGCTGAGAAATCTCAGTAAATCCATCAGTCACAGCTGTCACAGATGTGTAAAACAGAATAGCCATCACTCTGCAGGACTCTCATATTTGGAGAAACAGTAGCTGGTTCATGTAGCATATGTACAAACAGATCAAATTAAATTGTGTCTAAAAGAACTTCAGACTAAATTGGTTTCTTAAAATTTGGCCATAATGAAATGACAAATTCAGGTTTATTTTTGTACACACGGAACAATTTTATTTCATAACTGCAAACGCAAGCAGCAGTATTATTTAGAAACAATTAAACTTACCCTCTAATTAGTCGAGTAACACTGATACTGAAACTCCCATGTTCATTATTGTAGGGTGTTCACTTCAGAACGCATGGAGATGACCGTTGTTGTGGACTGTGAGATTTGGCAGTTCGTTCCCACTTGAATGTTCATTTTCATGCAACCACAGGCAGGTTTTGTAAACACATCTGTTAGTCCTCTGTGTAAAAACATTTTGATGTGCAACATTAAAAATAAAACAGTTCTTTTTAAACATACATAATGAAGCATAGTGAACAGAATAAAAAAAGTAGTGTCATCTTAGGTTTCTTATATTAACAGTAATAATTAGGCAAATTAACCTATACTGGAGTACAAGAATAATGCCACATCGTCTACATATCATTAATTTATAAGGTTGCTAAATTTTTATTTGGGAGATGGCGCTTTAGCTGCAATCTTTTAGCATTTGAGTGCACCTTTAGGATTCCTACATTATGCTGACATTTTAAATTGAGTCAGTGGGAAACATTAAAGAGTTAGTATTTTAAATACTCAGATAGCTAGCATAGTTAATGAGCTAGCTGCAGCTGCTAATGGTATAAAAGATCGACATAGCTGCTGTGACTGGTTAGGAAAGTCCTGCTGTGAAGCCTCGAGGTTCACAGTATTGGGTGTTACACAGTCACTGAGATTACCATTGCGTCAGCCAAGGAGCATACCCTAGTTAACCTGCCTTTTTAATTAATAATTTACCAAACTATAATTTACCAAATGAACTTCATGTTTTATTCACTAAAGCTTGAGACTAGTTACTGGTCAATCAGTTGAGAAGGGCTCAGCTTAAAGCCACTACTGCTCATCAAAAGAAAAGATTTTAGATGCATTTTGGCCATGTCCATGTTTGGGTCGGACCAAGGACACAAGACGACACAGAGACTGTCAGCTGGAGGAGGTGATGTTTCCCTCCCGACCCCAATCTGGGTAAGTGTCAGAGGAGGGATGGATGGATGGATATGAAACCTGAAAAACAGTTCTGACACTTAGAATAACCATAAATTACAAATTCAATTCTAAATTCCATTTATAGGTCGGATCGTTTGGTTGAGGTCATTCTAAAGTCAAAAAGTGTTTATTGAAGTCTTTTTGCAACCAGATTACCTACCCCTGCTGAAACAATTTTAAAACAATGCATGTTTAAAGCAGCTTGGCTGAACTTTTCAGAGAAACGAGGCCACTGTGGAGCTGCCTTGGCCTTACTTCTACATTCATGGTTTATACTGTCTACGGCTCCAGCTGATAAAGTCTGCAGGTGGAATAAGAAAAAAGAAAATCTTGTAAATTTAAATGGCTTGACAGGAATAATAGTCAGCAAGGAGTAGGTGTTATTGAACAGTTAATTTAATTTTAAAAAGCGCAGAAGATTAATACAAACAGTGGCTGACACACACACACATTCAAATGTTTGCATATATTGTGAATATTTTTACAATATTTTATATTTTTAAGCCACATGAAATAAAAAGCCAGTATGACTAACACAGAACATCATCTCAGATTCTCCTGTGAGTAATAACTAATAAGAACCCAACATAGCAAATAGAAAAAGGCTATGTACTGTTATCTTACTTGCAAATGCAGTTAATGATGCTCTTTTCCCCTTGCTCTGTCCTCAGTATTAAAAAAAAAAAGAATATTTTTACTTGTAGCATGCCTCTCACCACTACAGAAAAAAATTAGCACTTATCGGGGGAAATGTGAATATGTCAGAGTATTTCAGATTAAAAAGTTTGTGTTTACAGTTGTACATATCTATACTTGTCAATGGACCTTTGGTTTGTATATATTGAAAAGTGAATTCTAAAAAGCTGTCGTAAACTTATGGAAATAGAGACATCACAATGTATTTCTATTGTTTGGTGATACTTTGAAGCGCTCCGACCTGTAAACGAGTACAATTTCGACACGTTCTGTAATAGTTGTGAACAATTAGTCAAACTGGAGACCCAGTGAAGCCAATTCTAAGTTACTGAGTTATTCCATGTTTAGGAGTTTAGAGCTTTGAGCTGTAATTGTTTGAGTATATATGGACCGAGAACAACTTCGACTACTGTCATGATGTGTACAGTTTGTGATAACTTTTGTAACAATTTAAAGTAAATATTTGGGATATAATTTATTGTATCTGTTTCATATGTATTTTAAACACATAAATAAAAAAAATATCAGTAAATAACAGTATGTCTCACTCTGTCTGGGCAGGAATTATATTAGTCTTCTAATGGATAAGGAAATCAAAAGTTTATAAAGGTGTCTAAAGTAAAAGGGGGCCATCAAAAACTTTAAAGGTTGAAAACCATACTTAACCAACAAATTAGGAAAATCCCGATGTGCACTGTGCTCCTTGAAGTACCATTCTGACTAGGATGGAGGAGTGAGACTATGACACGGTGCAGATCTAATCTTTAAGTAACCAGAACGTGTTACAGAGAGGAATGCATATAAAGCAAAAGTACTGGAGAGATGCATGAGGAAACAACCTTGAAGGGGATAGTGACCAAAGTTAAATCAGGTAGCTTTCTATTTTGTAATCATAGCTTTTTGTGTGTGTGACAAAAGAAAGTTTTAAGAGGACTTTAAGGTCCTGTGGAAAAATGAAGTACAGCCTTCTATAAAAGCAGCAATTCTAGTTATTTGATGGTCTGGAGCATTCAGGTGTGTGTTAATACAATTCTAAGGATGAAAGACCTCAGTGAGGATCTTATCGAAGCAGCTGTTAATGGCCATCAGTCCATGAAGGGTTATAATTTCCAAACAATTTCAGGTCCATCATTTTACAGCAAAAAAGATTATTCACAAGTGGAAAACGTTCAAGACAGCTCCCAATTTTCCCAAGAGTGGACATCCCAGCAAATTCACACCAAGGTCAGGCTATGCAGTGCTCAGAGAAATTGCAAAAATCAGAAGAGCTACGTTTCAAACCCTTCAGTCCACAGTTAGCATGTTAAACGTTACGTTTAACCTTAGCATGGCTTAGGTTTGCAAAGCTGCATCTGAACAAACCACAAGACCTCTGGAGCGATATCCTTTGGACACACAAGACGAAAATTGTGATATCTGTAAATTAAACAAATCACAGTATCTCATGTGGCCAAAAAAAAAAAAAAAAAAAAAAAGGGAGCATATCAGCACAAACTCTTTGTATTAACTGCCAGGCACAGTAGTGGAGGGATAATGATTTGGGCTTGTTCTGGGTTTGTTTGTTCTGCAACCACAGCACCTAGGCACCTCACACTCATGGAGCAGAGCATGACCTCCAGTCAGATGTCGAGTCCTCTGTCCAGCAGCTAAAGCTTAGCTGAATCTGGGCCATGCAACAGGACAATGAACCCAAACACAGCAGCAAATATACAACAGAATGTCTGAAAAAGAAAAGAAGCAAGGTGTAGCATTGACCCAGTCAAAGTCCAGAGCACAGCCCGATTGAAATATTGTGGTCTGGACCCTAAGAGAGCTGTGCATAAATGAATTCCTGCAAAACATGCTAATCAACATTGTAAAGAAGAGTTGGCAAAATTCCTTCACAACAATGTGAGAAACACAGTCATACGGAGAATTACTTAATAAAGTTGTTCTACAAGCTATTGCATAACAGGGTGTTGTTCTTCACTTTTTGTTTTTCACAAGACTGCAGAGTGAAGGCTCTTTGACGTGACTGTATTTTAAGAATTCATCTTTGGAAAGAAAAGGTTCTGCAGGAACTGTGGGTTTATTGATATGTTTGCTAGAATGTAGGAATTTCAACCTGAGCTTTAAACAAGTTTTTGAAACGTATCAAAACTGGGTCGCAACTACATCACATACATACAAGAGCACACGCTGTCTTTATATACAGGGCCAACGAGTCTAGAAATTACATCTACATTGATGCTGCATTGGCTGCTAACACTCAAGTGGTCAAATTAAACTTGCTGAAGTAAATAAAGCAGAAGAAAAACTCTGAAGCCTTTGAATGATGACAGTCACGTTGCTAAGTGCTTCTCATACATAATGGACAGAGGTCATACGCACAGTACTAACTGGCACACAATGCTAGCTGACGCAAACCTGTGGCTTTTCAGTGTTTCTGTTAAGGCAAAAATAAAAGCAGTTTCTTATTTTCCAGGATTTAAAAGCAAACAGCACTGTCTACATTTAAAATGGGATGAATACTCAGGATAAAATGACTGACTTGTTCAGAGTGCTGAACAGCATGAATAGTAGCAGTAATAGTAGTAACAGTGATTCAAATGGTGAGAGAATAGGGGCCCTGTATCCAAACACCTGTTATTTGTGTCTGAGGTAAGTCTTGAATCACTGCTCTAATAAGATGTAATAGATAAGCACTCCAGTGAGGGATAGAAGATTCGTGCCCTTAACATCTTTAAGAAAATATAAAAAGGCCTGGGAGAAAGCTGGGTCCCTCTTCCTCATATTACTTTCGTTTGATGGTAAAACATGAAGGGGACATTTTGAGCTCTCGTGCAGCGTGACATGCAGCGCAACTTCCTTTTGATCCATAATATTAGACAGAATCAGACAAAAGGGGGTTGTTGCATTAGCTTCCTTGGCAATGAAAGCTGCCCACGCTCTGTATGCTAAACCCACATTTAGAGTGGAGTTGTAGCTTTAGTTAGCAATGCCTAATTGCTCCATGTGCTGATGCATGTAATTAAAGCTTCGCTATTTCCTGAATACTTATTTGTGCTGGGTATTTAACACCAGTGCACTATGAAGACTTAGGAGGAGATTGGACAGGCCTTGTGGCCAGCGTCAACAGTGCACCTGGAGGATTAGTCATTATTTGGGGTGAATTATCCGTCACGGTTTCATATTGTCGGCATGGACCTTGAAAAATATAGATGAAAGCTTGTTGTTGAACTAGCACAACGCATACCTTTCCTAATATTGGTCCCTTGTGAGCGAATAATTGCCAGTGCTGAGGCTCTTCGTTAAACATACTGAGGCTGCTTACAAAAAGCCTCAGAACTGGCAATAAAATCTCCATTTAATGAACACAATGCAACAAATTGCTGTGAAAATGTTCTGCCCAATTTTACGATTTCACTTTGTCAGGTAAGTCACATTTCAGTCTCTCCCTGTCCATCCATGAGTCATCTGAGAAAAACCATGTTGCATAAGAAAAAAACCCCACCTCATTTGCAACACAACAAGAAACAGGCAGTCAGGTCTATAAGTATGTCAGCAAATATCTCTAGTAATTTTGTTCCTGTGCACTATCACAGTGGATTTCTAATTAAACTGACATGTGACACTTAAATATGATTGTTTTGGGGTGGCATAGAGGTGAAGTGGTTAGCATCGTCACTTCACAGCAAGAAGGTTCCAGGTTTGAGTTCTTTGGATGGCTGGGGCTATGCAGAGTGTACATCTGTGCCACTGTGGGTTCTCTCCAAGTACTCCAGCTTCCTCAGTCCAGAAACATGCATGTTAGCTTCATTGATGATTGTAAACTGGTTATTCTCTGTTAGTCCTGCAACAGATTGATGAAGTGTCCAGGTGTACCCCACCTTTTGCTCCATGACAGCTAAAGAAAATGGAAGGATGTCTATTTTTTAATACTTTGATGAAAATCCTTTGCAGTCAATGACTGTATGAAGTCTAGGACCAGTGGACTCCAAGGAAGGCTGTATTAACTATGAAAATTGTTCTGTCATCATGCACTTTAGTTGTCTTGTGTGGTCTTCCAGACTTTTGGGTGTTGCATTGCTGGCCAATGGATTAATTCTTCTTTTTTTTTTTTTACCTTATTGATAATTTGTCCACATCTAAAGTTTTTGCTATCTTTCTGATTTATTTAGGTTTATTTTCTTTTTTCTTTTTAGCCTAATGACAGCCTCCCTCACTTTGCAGTACAGTAAGAAGCTGTAAAATGTAAATTTATCCATTTGAACCAACTTCTTATTATTATGTTAGCTTCATTTGTCGTGACGTAACAAGGAAACAGACCTCACTTTATCTTCATGATTACAATCCATCCAAAAAAAAATAAAATAATACAGCAGCGTTCTGTGTACTGTGCAGTGCCAACACATGAATAGTTATCAAAACTAATACATTGTCAGATTGTAAGAAAGACAACAAAATTATTGTATGGCATATGTCTGACTGTAAAAACAATCTATAATAAAAAGCTTATACAGTACTGAAAAGTTATTATAAAATCTAATATTTCTTAAGTAACAACCGTTTGTTAGAGAGTCAGGAAGGTTGACACTGTTGCTTTATATAAAATGTGGCTGGTGTCACAGTCGCTGGTATTTATCTAATTTCCCACACAGCTGAAGAAATCACTTTGCATAGACTGCTCTGCTTTATACTGGTGCAATTTTCCACAGGGCATTGGACACAAAAGGTCAAAAGGTTAACTCATTAATGGCAAGGTAGAGGGGGGTGCTTCTATTATAAGAACAATTACAGTTAAAGGGGTAAGTAGGCAGACAGTTATGTAATGCCACCACCCATTATAGCCTAACAGGCATTTTTATAGCTTTCGGTGCCTCCATTAAAAAAATGCATGGCTCTCTGATCAGACATGTAATCCTCTCTTTAATGCATATGGTAGGAAATAATATAATTCAGGTATTAAATTGATGGTGTGAAAGAGTTCCAGCAAATTATCTATAACAGTATTACAAACAAGAAGGCACGAAAGGCATCAATACAAAGCAGCAGCTAATTTTCAATAATTCAGTTCAGCTGAAGTAATAGATCATCTTCATGGAGTGACTATAAACCCACCCACACACAGGAACATCAGCTAAAACTCGACTCGCTCTCTTGTCTGGGTATGGAGGATGTTAAGTGTTTAATTGAAGGATCACAGACATAAACTCGTACTTAGCGTATTTGAGTGAATGTTGTTTCTCTTCCTCTGTTGATGATTTTTCTGTGCTGTCAAGGTTAAAGGCTTCTGTTCAATTTTTTTTAAAAGAAAAACACCCTACATGTCTTTTGTTTAATTAATACCTTATTTAAAATATCAAAAGTCATCTCTGATCAGAGAGGAAGGCTTGTGAAGCTTGCTTTATGAAGCATTTGACGGAGGCTGCATAGAGGGAAATATATTGATGTAGGTGACTATAAATAGATGTTTTACCCCGTGGATAAAAGCAAAGGAATCCTCTCTCATTAGTCTTCCTCCTTCAGTTGATGTGTCTTGACACAAACATCCATCTCATGAATAACCGTGACGTGGATTAATATTTGGACCAGCAGTGGAACCCTTGACCCTAAACGTGTGAATGTGAAGGAGCCCAAAGGATAAATCTTGCACTTGTTGTGTTTTCAGAGGATACTCAAGGATAACAGACAGACTGACAAAATATGAAGTATGAAGTCCTCGTTAACATTCAGTGGTGATCTTGAGCAATAGCCCTCCAGAATACAACAGAAAAAAAAAAAGTGTTTTTTATGAAAAATGATTGAATGGGGAGATTATAGTTGTCGTTTCAAGTCAAACATCGGCCAAGGCTTCTAGACCTCTCCAAAATGCTGCCAGTAATAGTGACCAGGGGGCACCAGGTGTCTGTGAACATCTGGAGACTGGTCACAGACTGCTTTGCAACCACTGGCCACCAGTACAAAGTGTTTATGTGGTTTATGCCCTGTCAAGCTGCGAGTGGTTGGTGGAGATTACTGGAAGTCACTTCATGGAATCAGTATATGGTGCTCCACCATAAACTTCTTTATGATTGTTTGGATAGCTAGCAGATTGCTGTTGTTGTAAGACGCCGATTTGTCTGCAAACACTTGCCAACGTCTCTCCGAGTCGTTGTGAAACCGGGAAAACTGCAAAACAAACCCGTAACAGACACCATTCGCCTCGAAAGTAAGGCGAAGCTTTTACTTTGAAGGTGAACTGTGACCTCTTTTGGTCAAGACCAGGGGTGGGGGAACTCCAGGCCTCAAGGTCCGGCAAGCTTTAGATGTCTCCTTCATCCAACACAGCTGATTTAAACAGCTAAATTACCTCCTCAACATGTCTTGAAGTACTCCAGAGGCCTGGTAATGAATTAGTCATTTGATTCAGGTGTATTGACCCAAGGTGATATCTAAAAGCTGCAGGACACCGGCCCTTGAGGCCTGGAGTTCCTTACCCCTGGTCTAGACATTGCAACAAAAATCTGCTGCTGAACCAAGATGCTTGCAAAGTAAGACCTTCCTTTACAGGCCATATTATGATTTCAATATTTAATATATTTCATGTGCTATTCATGTGTTTGCTGGCATTTCTTTAACAGTTTGTTGTCCTTGTTTTGTAAATGGAGGGTTCATTTACTTGAGCATACGTTTTGTGACAAACAAGGTAACACAGAGTGCCTTTGCTGTATGTGAACAGATTGTGCCCCTCAAAGGTCCATTAAATTCAACTTAGTTCAGAAAATATTGTTGCAATATCTACCTTAATGATTGTTATTAGCATTATAAGTGGAAAACAGTAGGTTGGTGTGGGTTGGGGAATAAAATGCACCCTTAGAGCTCCATCATTGTTGAGGAGGGGCCAGAGGACCTGGCTCAAAGACAAGCATACACTTATGTGTATTAATAAAAAATAATGTACCTCTGTTTAAATAATACACCACCAACAGCCCATGATTAATTATTACACGGTACAAAAACACTTTTTATGAGACTGCTAAATGCTGCTTTTGTCACGGTGGGGATCGCCGGTGTGTTTGAGGTGTGGACAAAAACGCAGACGCGAGAGAAAAATTAAGTATAACAGAAAGCGAGCCGTTTATTTGAGCTGATGTCAAAACAAAAAATAAGGCAAAACAAACTGGAGAAAAACTAACCTGAAACCTAAACTGGGCAAAACTAAAATATGAAAACTGTGACATGAACATGACCTGAACGGGATCATGAAAAACTATGACATGAGATAAACATGAACCTGAATCTGCAGGGAAAACCTGAGACATGAAGAGCCGAAACTCACAGAAACATGTAGCCAGACAAACAGACAACCCAACCCAACACAGAACAGAGGAAGACGGAGGACTTAAATACACAGAAGGGCAATGAGAGGATGGGGAACAGGTGGGAATACAGCTGGGACAAATCAGACCTAACGAGACAAGGGGAAGCAAAAGTAGACACACTGCACACAGGACAGGGACTTTCACAATAAAACAGGAAACAGCATGGAACGTAGACATGACAACACAAGCTTGACAATTAGAATGTGGAACACGCAGACATGAAATACCTGAGGAGAGACTAAAGCACTGGCATAACAGAAAGTAAAACACAGAGGACAAGACAGACTATACAGAGGACAGGAAAAGACTCATAAATCACAGAGGCATGGGTTAAACTAAAACCTAGAATAAAACTCAACTAAACCCAAATGAAATAATACTACAAGAACCTAATATTATGGCAATCTAACATAAGAAAATCAAAAATACAAAACAAACTCAAAACCCTGACAGCTTCAGTTTAAGAATTTTTTGTTCAGATTTAAAGAAATTAATCCCAGCGAGCACACCACCAGAGAAGGAACTAAAGAGTTTCTCTCCAATGAGATCATCTCTCCTGCTCTGCTTATATCCGATACCCTTTGGCACTGACTCCTATTATGCTCTCTGTTTCAGAATTAGTCTGGGAATAGTAACAAAGACATTGTGAGAAGCCACAAAAGAGACTCTAACAGGTGTGCGGCGGTACTATCATCAGCATTGTTACAGTGGCAGCAAGATGGGGTAATAACAGGTTAGGAGCAGAAGGTTCTGTGCGATCAGGCCGCTCCAGCTGCTCTGCTGATTTACATCGTGAGCAGAGGTGGAGGAGTCAGCATGAATCACCCGACGGAGGACACAGCGGAGGACGTGATCTTGAATCTAAATGCAGCTGTTTATCAAATGCCGCTCATTCCATCACAGGTACGGCTCATTCGGTAGTACAGCAATTCATAACCAGAGACGCATCCAATGTCCACATCAAACAGATGGTACAGGGATACATTTGCCAGAAAAAGATGAATAACTAGAATTACTGCCATGCGGCTGTATGCCTCTGGCAGCCAATCAAGTTGCAGTTTATATCCGTGCCTGTCTAGACTCGCGTTATAAAAGTCTGCTGAACGACTGTGAAGGAATTCAACTAGTGGCAGCTACGGGTTGGCATGATAACTGACAATAACCCAGATAAAAGGAAGTTGTGTCAAACATGCACATATTTTTGCATTTTTCTGGGTTATCTTTGCACTCGTCCAAACAATTAAGAGTTGTTACTTACATTACAAAGGTTGTCAAATGATCTGCACTTTAACACTATCCCCACCAATGATGAAATCTTGAATGTTGGTCTTGAATGATTCGCTGGTTTCACGAGTCACTGGTAAATTCAAAACAATAATCTGATGAGGAAACAAATGTTGCTAAATTCCATGCCACTTTCTACATAAAAGTATTGCCCAACCGTGTTGGTTAGGACAGCTGTCTCTCCTCAGTGCCGCCATCTGTTGGGACTGTAGCCCCAGTTAGTGGCAGGTGGTGTTTTATCATCTCAGAATCAATTGGTGATTTACATTATATATTAATAAAATAAGAATAAATTACTTTACGGTCTAATATTTATGATGCGGGCTAGTGAGGGCAGCACATTTGAATATTAGTTGGCTAGTCGGGCACATAATGACCCAAGTGACAATCTTTTCCCAACTCTAAGTAGGTTAAAGCTCCTAAAACTACCCAGCAGATGAAAGTAAAACGAGGGTGTACATGAAACAAAACAAAGTACCAAGAATGAAGTTCCTAATGGCACAAAACCAAGGTCTGCTGGCAGATAAACCTGCAACTGATGTTACTGACACCCATCCAATTTCCTTAGGCAGATTTTGCAGAACTTTAAAATGGGGTTGTCATCTCTTGGCGGCCAAAACTGCCAGGGACACAGCATCAAGCCCCTGATGCCAAAAGAAATGTTGCTCTTAATGGTGGCATTTTGCAAAGCAGGATTATGTGACACCTCAGCATGAGAACGCACTGGTTTGTTGTCTCCTGCCTACACCTGCCAACCATACTTTGTCACCTCATCTATGTTGGCTTAGCCTCCCGGTCCCAGATTTTCTTAACAGCTTCAAAGATCAAACTGTATTATTGTCCTTGATAATACGAGTTTCTCAAGCCATCACACTTGGCTCAATGACATGAGGGGAAGATGACTTTTGACCTGGTCCAACATTTGTACCAAATTTGAATACATTTTCTCAAGGTATTCAAGAGAACAGGATGCAGGTACGGATGGAATACCTGAAAACATAATGAATCCACCCACGGCTTGTGCCAGCGCTACACCTACACTAGCTATTACTGCAAGCAGACAAACGCAATAATGTCTGCAGGGATGCTGTTTGGTATGCTTCCTCTTGCTCAGAGTTTGCACATTGCATAACTCCCAAAAAACAACAATTAGGAATAATTGGCAATGTCGTAATACTTAATGCAAACAAATCAAGTAGAGCTCTGAAGCTTTTTGGATCTGTTGGCGTCTTATTAAAGATAAGCAAATGTAAAACTGATGTGGTTCTCATGCTGATGTTAAAGGAGTCATGATCCAAAATAAACTAATCTTTCGATTGTGAGTCAGTGTCTCTCCAACGCTGACGAGTCGATGTGTGACTTCGGTATTATATCATGAATGAACAACCAGCTCCTACAATCCAGCGGTGAGTCACAGGTTTGACCCGCGTCCTTATAAATGTGTTCGTGGGAGTTGCCACCAGGAGCTGTTAAGTAACGGCATGGGTTTATATCATTAGTGTTTCATCACAATACATGCGGACAGAAGTAGGACACACAGAAGGGCACATAATACCACCACACTTTCAGTTCCCACACTTTCATTCTGTCATGTTGTGCAAGCAGGGACCTAAATGTAGACTCTCAGGTAGGCAGATGGAACAAATACTTGACCTTTATTTCGGGAAGAGCAAAGTCCACAAAGTTAATAACAAAATCCAACACTGGCTGGTGCCAAGCAGGGATAGTTAACAGAATCAACTAGCCAGCAAAACACAAGGCAGGATAAAAGTTGTCACTACAAAAGATGAGGAGAGAAGTGAGACTATAAATACACAAAGGCTCATGAGGCTGATTAGGAGAACGTGGAACAGGTGGGTAAACAAACAGGTGTGAACAATCGAGGGACAATAAAATAAAGGAAGTAAAACTAAATACACACAAGGGAGAAAAGACTACCAAAATAAAACAGAAAGTCATTTAGAAAAACACACAACACAGAAACACAGAGGAAGCAGGATTTTCAATTCAAGCAATAAAATATAAACCAAAGTCTAACAATGAACAGAAACTAGATTTCTAAACTAAAACCAGAAAATGAAACCAGCCAGGGCATTATCTGTTGCAGGAAAAAACTCAAAACACCAAAAACAAAAATCTAACTCTGGCTCCATGATGCTGTGAACATGATTGGTGTTATAAAAAATGAAGAAGAACATGATCGGAGAGGATCAACTTTCTTGTAAAGTTTGGTAAGCAGCATTAAGCTTTTACGTTTTTTTTTCTGCTTGATGGAAAGCTTGCATTAATGTACTGAAGCTTTAAAAGAAGGGTATCTTGCCATGATGTCATAAAAACAACTGAACTCAGCATGAAACGCCTCAAAACATCTTTTTAACATGGTCATGCCTCTGGTAATGCATATTACAAGACATTATGTTATTCTCTGCCAGCCATGGTAAAGTTAAACACATGAGCTGTTGTGAGTCTGTGAATTGTAGGCTCAGTTTTCTGTTCTTAGCTAACAGGAGTGGCACCTGCTGTGCTTTTCTGCTGCTGTAGCATATTTGCTTCAACATGGTGTACCTTCAGAGATGCTATTCTGCATACCTTAGTTGTAAAAAGTGGGTATTTGAGTTGCTTTTGGCTTCCTATCAGCTCAAAGAAGTCCCCATTCTAATGCTCAATTTGAACTTCAGCAGATCACCTACACTATGTCAAGATGCCTAAATACACTGAGTTGCTACCATGTGATTGGCTAATTATATATTTGTTTTAAAAAGCAGTTGAATAGCTTTCCCTAATAAAGTGGGCAGTGAGTGGATATATGTATATTACATTTAGTCTTTTAAAGAGTGCTTCAAATGTGATGACCCCATATGATCATGCACTTTGGCAACAGTAGGAAGGAAAAACTCCCTTTTAACAGGAAGAAACCTTCAGCAGAACCAGGCTCAGTCTTCAGGAGAAAGACAAACTGTGTTAATTATTAACCATTTTACGTGGACATGTTAAGCTCAAGAGGAGGTAGAAAGACAAGAAAAGACCAAACAAACATGGTAAAAACCAAGGGTTTTGATATATTTTTTTGGCAAACACACAGGACCTGCCAGACTCTGTGGCTGCACCCTGGCGGCCATGTTGAAAAGAGTCAGAGATTAAAAATAACCAATAATTTAATGCAAAGAGGTGTGTAAACACACAGTGAGTGAAAAAGAAACACTCGGTGATTCATGGGAAGCTTCCAGCAGCATAGATCTACTGCAAATAGGTGCAGACACAGCAGAAGGTATATTTAATAAAACCTTCAGTTAAACTAAAGGCAGTAGTAAAAACAAGAAAGGACTACAACAGAGAAAAAAAGAGGAAGAACAAAAGCACAAAGCTCAAAGTATATGGACAGTCTTATAAAAAACAGTGAGACCAGAATACATATATACATTTACAGGTGACTGACAGCGGGACACATCTGGGAACAACACAGTACAAACAAGGTATGAAAACATGTAAGTGCTGCACGGGTTGTTAACAGTAAAGTCAGTTTTAAGTGATGAAACCCTCTCATTATTGGCTTATATTCTATGTCACAGGAAGGTGTTTATTTACAGCAGAGCTTTTAGCCTGTAAGTGTAATAGTTATCGAATAAAACAGCCGTTTATTTTAATCAATGATCAATGTTAATCCAAAAGGGCTCTTTCATTAGAGAAGTCTTGAGAGCCAACACATTTCTGAACAACTAAATAACCTGTAATTACTGAGAACATCATCAGTGCTCTTCAGAGACATACAGTCACAGAAATTGTCATAAAATAGAAAAATATGTTTAATTAGATATCAGCAGTGATCAGAACACAAACAGCTACATGATAGCTGAGCCTCTCTCTCTGAGCAATTAAGGCTCCACTCTTATTATTCCCTTACAAGCTCTACCAGAGACAGACCCTAAAGCCATATACTTATGAACTCACTGTGCAATGAAGTGCTGATAGGATGCATGGTGACATCAAATCTTTACGTGGCCGGAGGGATACAGCCACTCGAAAACTTGCAGGATGCTGAGGAGGTACGGAGATTAATGCCCTGTCGGATAGGCTAAATCTCCTTTATACCTCTGGCTGCTACTAACTCCCACCTCAATTTGGAGGAGGCTGGAGATAAGCCCAAACCACACTGTCTCCAGGGCAGGCTAATTTATCCACAGGCTAAAGGCATCCAGAGACCTGGAACTTGAGCATTTCTGTAAGCCGGTCCCCCTCTGGTACTCTGTTTGCATGTGTGTGTGTTTATAACAGAATACTGAAGTGTGTTTTACCAAAAATGTAACAAAAAAACCCAACATCAACCTTTATGACCTGCACTGTTTTCTTTGAGTATGCTTAGCATGTGAAATTGCCCATAATTTCGCGAGCTGTAGGTGAGATAAGTATCCAATTCTCTGCCTAATTCATAATAGACCAACCACTAAATCAACCAGCAAACTGAGGTGATTAAGGGGCTAATTTAAGTCGAACCAGTGGATTAGAACTAGTAATAGTATCAAACTATATAAATACACTATTAAATGTAGTGCTGCATTTGAAATCAAAAAGAAATATACAATAAAGCAATGAATGTAATACAGAAACCATGTTGGACTTGCATTAGGTGGGCATAAAAAGTCCACTTTATTGGGTACATCAGTTCAACTGCTTGTTAATGCAAGTATCTAATCACCACACGTAAGCAGTTCATTTTAAGTATATACACACAATGAAGATGACCTGCTGAAGTTTAAACTGAGCATCAAAATAGGAAAGAAATATGATTTAAAGTTACACTGTGTAAAACTTTCAACCATTATATGTCAATAGATTGGAGACTGCAGTCAGGAGTTCTGCTTTCTAACTCTTCCAAATTCAGGTGCATAATCCTAGTAAGAGTGGACACTGTATGGCAAACATGTTTTAGCCAGCTAAGAGAAATCAAAAACATTAACTCATAATGACTCATAAAAAACTCATAATGGCCACAGCTAGCCGACATGTTTCTACTACTGTTTGGACCGGGTCCAGATCTACCCCAGAGTTTTTCCCTCTGGAATTCTGTCAGTTCACTCTTTACCTCAGCTGTCAATGCCGAGCGAGAAGCGTCCACCATTATTAACTGTGTCTGGAAGAGGCTGTTACATTTTGTGAAAGGAATGTGACACTAGGAATGAGTCAGAGTATCTCACTTCTGTCTGATGATGGTGATGCTAACGTGAGTTGTTGAGGATATGCTTGACTTTTCTGTCAGTAAGACTGCTCATCTTGCCACTGTTAACTGCTGTTAGCCACTGTTAACTGCTGTTAGACTGTGTTAACTGCAGTTAGCCAGTGTTAGCTGCTGTTAGCCAGTGTTAGCTGCTGTTAGCCAGTGTTAGCTGCTGTTAGCCTGTGTTAGTGAAACTGGTTTTGAAGTGGATTTAACTTTGTTGGATTCTTACAAGGTGAATGTAAGCTTATAACCAGCAGTTGTTTTGTGCCAGCTCATTGTTAGCTGTCATGAGATGGAAGACTTGCATGTCTAATTTCCTGACAATTAGTATTTGCAACAATATTGGGACTAAATAAGCATTTTTATGCGAGTTTTCCTGTTTTAGCCCACTGAGGTTAGTTCGGAAGATGAGACTTGAAGTGAGGAGGAAGGGGATAACATTTTATCCAGATGCCAGTAGCATTGTCTCTTTGATTTGTGTTTTTGTTTCTTTGGTGAAGGGGAGCCCTTATACATAGGTCTGAAGGTGCAGACACAAATTTAAATGTCCTTCCATGGAGCGTGAATGCCTTTGGCTTTTCTTTTCCTCCACCTTTGGTCTTTTACATATGTAGCTGATCTCTAGCCACATATGTAAAACGCGATTAGTTAGAAGGATGATGTCCTTCCCTGCTACTGTATTCAAATATGGTGGTGGGGGAACATGGCAGCTTAACGCAAACTGCAAACCTGCTCCTATGTACTTCAATGATTAAGTATAAGTGTATTAGAATGCATACATTTGTTAGAAGACATAATCCTTTTTTCTATTAAATAGCTTCAAAAACCCAGGTCCATCCCTTCATGACCACATTGTGCCCATCTTCTGAAGATATGTGTTATCCACCAGGATAACACATCACATACCAAGATGGCCGCCACAGTCATCAGTTCTTAGTCCATTTGAGATGTAGTGGAATATCCCACATTTGTTGGCTACACACAAATCCGCAGCAATTGTGTGATGGTATCATGCCAGTATGAACCAAAATCTATGAGAATGTTTCCAGCACTTTGTTGAATCTGTGCCACAATGAATCATTTGTGGCATTTCTGAGGGGAAAATGGGTTCATGCATGAAACTAGTGAGGTGTATCTAAGAAAGTGTCCGATGAGTGTAAATAGCAGTTTTTCCCCTTAGCTGACTTATATAAGGCAAGCATCTCTTTGCTAAGAAGTTAACTACATCTGCAAGTACTCACTGTACAGAATGAAGTAGATTTTGCTTTGCTGGTACATACAGTACATTTTATAGCAGCCAGAGAGCATAACATTATCTTGCTATAAAACCATGCTCTCCCGGGAAGCCGTGGGTACTAGTTTTTATGTGGTTGTTTGACTTTGACATTCATCTTAACACTGATACTAAAGCACAAAACAGTGGCCTTGCTAAGCAGGAACAAATGGTTCAAATATAGCTCAAGAAACACAAAAAAGACATGTTTTTTTTCTTTGACATCAGCTTATGAAACATAACTATTCTCTATTTGCATCTGTTTTATGTGTTTGAATACTAAAATTATACGTACACTGGTACATTAACTCTAGACTTCTTGAGTAAATGTAGATAATGCAAATAGATGCTGTAGTTTGGCTTGTGGCCTGCATTGGGGTCATATTACAGCCAACATCTTAAATAAGAAAGAGCAGAAAAAAATACAAAACAACCAGTCATATTCACCCACATACATACACACCAATGAGGTATCAATAAGACATATGAGCATGTGGTTTAAAATCAGTCATTATCACTGGCTACAGGGCATAACCAAAAAACCCGGGAGTCACAATAATTGGTCAATAAACTCTCTAAATTGCACCTCCTTGCTTCCTCTATCCTGCTGCCTGTGACCTGGAAATCAGTCCCAATACGACATGCTGAAGGATGTATCGATTCGTAAAATGCACCAAGAGGACAGAGGAGAGGAGAGATGACCATGGATGGACAGGTGTAGTCTGTCTGAAGGTGTTTTACCTACAGCGTGTAAAAGAAGTGTGGCACACTTGACTGTTCGTGGGTCTTTATTCACATGCTTGTCACATTTTGGCACATTATGAATTTAATGAAAAATGGCCCTAAATATAAAGAAGTCAAGAACGCTGTTGCATCTAAGATCATAAACATCTCAGAGCAGCAGAAGGCTATAAGAAAACAATTTATGATCCAGCTGTAACACGCGTCACATTTAATTGACATCACTTAAAATTAGGCTACAAAGCGAGGATGTCTCATTTCATTAAATACCCATTACCTCGCCTTCTCTCGCCTCAAGTGGGAAGGACTAACACATGAGGAGAGGAACCGAGGATGTACAAACTGTGGAGGTGCTGTTTCTGGTGGTGTTTACGTGTTCCCTCATGCAGTGTCACCCATATCTGTTTTCCATAAAAACTTTAAAGGTGTAAATAAAAGGTGAAGGTATTTTTAGTTAAGGAATTGAGTTCTATGTTTGACAAAAATGCTAGAGGAAAATTAATAAATAAAAAGATTCAATATAATACACTGATATTGTATTTTTACCCTTTCTACCATATCATAAACCAGCGTTCCTCTTTGCTCTCACTGCATGTAACAAGCTCATACACGTCAAAGTAACAGAAACTTTCAAAACAGAGTAAAAACAGATGACTTTTATCGCATGAAAGACTCTAAAATTGTCTTTTTATCTTTTGTGGTGTTTACCAAGAGGCATAATTTAATACTCATTAACAAGTTACAGTAATGACGAGCCACTACATTACACAGGCTTTATGGCAGCATTACTGCAGACGCTGTTGGGCTAAATGCAGAAGCACAAAGACATTATGACTGCATTTAAGAAAGTATTCCCATTAATATATTTTTATGTCACTATTATAGAAAAATTAACTAATTAAACTGAAAGGCAATGCCTACTAACGTCCTTTGTTAAAACTAAGAAAAAAAAATATTCTTTATTGTTTAAATAAAAGTAAAGAACAATAAATAGCATACTATAGTAACAAGCTTTTCTTTATCTTTTCTAATAAAGTAGACCAATAAACTCAGAAACACACTGAAATATTTGCTTGATGAGTAACAGACTTGTAAATACTGATGTCTGGGTGCGTGAATGTTTTGTTGTTTTACTTTTTACGCGTACAGAAATCTTCACAAAAACCTGAGTAATCACTGATGCCAACATGTTGCTGTTTAACAGTATAGAAGTAAGCATTTGCTCTGTTTTTAATCCTTTAGATATTGCAATATAAGAAAAAGAAGCGCAACAGCACATCTCAGTTTTTTCTGCTGCTGTAGTAACTGAATGAAATCTGTCAGCACAGAGTGTCCTGTCATTACAAAACAGGAAGTTTTTGTTAAGTCACAGATTCCTTTTTTCTTGTTTGTTTTAATTGTGGCCCAGTTGTAAAAGAAATACAATTTCTAGAGTAGATAATGAAGAATCAGCTTTTCTATCATTTAACTGTAATCTATAACTTAATTATCTTGTTGTAGTATGAATGGTTGTAGAGGAGCTCTTAAAGAGGTCTTTGCATTAAAAGTCCAAAACGTGTGTCCTCCTTCACATCTTCCAAAACTATCCAGTGGGCCAGACTGGTGTCTGATTCTGGCCCCCAGGCCTTATGTTTGACATCCCTGATCTAGTGGGACACAAATAGTATGCAACATGCATGCTGTTTAGTAATATTTTAGTAATACAGTAATATTTCGTATTAAAAAAACAAGCTAAATATTCCAACAGAGAATCTTTATGCTACTAAATGGTTTAAATTAAGTGATCAGTGCTGCAGGTAAAGTGATTCTTGTGTACTGTGCTCAGATCAGAATGAAACCTCCAGCTAATAAAGTGAGCTAATAAAATGCCTAAACTTCAGAAATGGCTAAATCAGGTAAATGCTGCAAAATACTGCTTTTGTTGGTCAGACTCCAGTTAGTGTGTAAAGTGCGCATTATAACCACATAGAGGTACAAGAATAAAGTGTATGCTATCGGAGCCCAGATAATATTGGATTTTTGGATTTCCAGGCAGTTAATTCAAATTGCCAATATTGGCTATCTGGTATCATTCAGCTACACATACATCATATAACATGTCTTTCCATTTTCTGTTTTATAGCTGTCAGGAAAACAAAAAAATAACACTTATGGATGAACAGAAAAACATCAATGATGAGTATTCAAAGCATCACTAAATAGTGTCACATCAAACCAAAAAATATCTGATGACAGGGCTCTTAAACTGTCTTCTCGAGCAATTTGCTTGTTAAAAATGTCTTTCATCTGTCACTGATTTTTGACAAGTAAGCAAGCTTTGATGTCTTATTTCCTCAGACCATGCCATCCAAAACATTGTAGCCCCAAATAAAACATACCTACACCATAAAACAACCAGTACATGAACTGTAAGCTCCTCATCATTTATATTGAAATATAAATCTGAGCTGAACCAAACCAGATAATAGGATCCTGGTCAGGATAGAATATGCGGCCCAGGAGCTGCCAATCATGCAGCACTTGCATTCTCCTCTTTTCTAAAAAGGTACTAATGAGCACAGAACAGCCCTCCCACTGATGACCTTGCAGTTGCTGTGAACACACACACACAGCCTTTTTGATATGAGTGGACACGTTTCAAGTCATTGCTTGCAAGCTTTCCTTCAAACCTAAAGGGAACTCAGCACAACAAAGCTGCCGCCATCGGGAAACGACTTGTTACCAACTTCAGCAGCAGAACTTCTGGGAACTTCTTGCTCCCTGGTGAGATGCAGGTGTTTGATTGGTGCTCTGGTGCTTCCCGATGCTGTCAGGTCAGGCATTTGTCACAACACCATCAATATACGCACCATACCTTTAGCTGGTGTGTATGTAAGAGCGGGCATAGTGAGGCTGGAGGGGGTATAGAGACCTGATTGTGCAGACAGGTCCTCCCCGTGTCTATGGTAACCTGTGGGTATACCGCCGTGTCTGGAAAGCTTTAATGGCTTGTCAGCGCCGTGACAGCAAAACAGCAGTAAGGCAATCTAAGCCTGAATGACAATCAAAAACCACAGGGGGTGAGAAATTTCCCCACAGCTTGGTCTAATGATAATTTATGTTGCATTGCAGTTAACTGTTGGTAAAGAGGGTGTTTTCCATGCTGGACAATCAGAAAGCTGGTTTACACAGAGGCAAATAGATACAGAAAAGAAGTCTGAACCTACAAATTATCTGCTATCATTTATCTGCATTTCACTTTACCTCATTTCCTCTAAACTACACCGAAGGAATAAGTGCAAACAATAAAAGCTCGAAACCTTTGTGAATTTAATCAGGATTATGTATCGTAATTGCAAACCCTATACCTGCATAGCTACATAAAATGGAGCCATCTTACCATAATTATTGCCAATTATGTGCAATTATTGCACAGACTACATCGTCCAGTTGTGTGAGGTATATGATTTGAACATTTATGCTTCTTTAAGCTGTCTTCAATAAACCTGAATGCAACCAGGTAACTGATTATAACCCCTTATGGTCAAAATCTGAACATTTTGTTATGTAATGCCTCCTGGGTGTGTTTTTCACATGACCTTAACGCTTAAATGCTTCAAACTGGTTTTCTAGTGCCATCTAGTGGAAATACCATGTCCCTGCGAAAAGCTCTGACATTCATTTAACCTGTAACAGGACTGCAGTGGACACAAACTGGACTATAATGTTGCAAAGAGATCGCCACAATGTGACAGATAATAATTTAAGAGAAACAGGATAACAGTGGGCATCAATCTTCTAATCAATACAAAATAACATATGCTACTAAATCTGGATTTGTACAGCACTTTTTATAACGTAGATTGAAGGTAAGTGTACATGTCCCAGCATTCAAACACACATTCATATAAAAGGTCTTACACTCATTCCTTCATGCATTCTTTCATAAACACCTTACAGGTGAATTATTGCCCCAAAATGGGTAAAAGATTAATGAAAAGTAAATTAGCCACAGATTCAGCCAACCTCACAGGCTCAGGAAGGCTGCTCCAAAGTTCAAAAGCCACAACCTCAAAAGTTGCTGCCTCCGGATTTAAAATAAGAGCATGGAGCAGTTTAAACACTATTCAGTTTATCTTAGAGGCCCTCTGCTGTTACAAGGTCTCAGTAGCTCTGGTATATGTGCAGGACCGTGGCCATGTAGGGCTTTCTATGCTATTAATAAAAAAAAACTTAAATGAATTCTGTCTCTTGTCAAAAGAAGCTTGCTTTAATCCAATGAAACCCTTCATGGTAAAAAAAAAAAATAAATAAAACATTTTACTTAAGAATCTGGTTGGATAATGTAGAAAACTGAAGACAAAAACATGATTTTTATTTTCTCAAAAAAAATGACCAACTGCACCTTTAAATACACAACTTACAAGGTTAAATCACTGAACGTTTTAGCATTGAGCCTTTTAATGGAATGAGCTAAAAGAAAGCTCTTTTCTCTTATTCTACTGGAACATTTGAAAAGTTAGATATGATGCGTCTGTGTGCGCTGTATCGTCTTTTTTGTTGGTTATTTCTTTCCTGGTTGCTTCCTGTTGTATTTTGAAGGTTGGCTTTCTTATGTCTCACATTATGTCTCATATTTTGGTTTTGTTCCTTTCCCTGCTTTGTGCTTGTCTGTGTGATGAACATATAGTCAGGTCAGCTGTTTGTGCTTCCGCTGCTCTAACTTTTGTTTTTCTTTTTTATTTTAGGTCGTCACATTTTCCTCCCTCTGCTGCCCACATTTGGCCTCCAGTGGATCATCAGTTTTCTTGCTTGTCTACTTTAAAACTGTAATCAGTCTCAATGATACAACCTGATAAAGTCACATATTTGATGAGAATTATATGAGTAAAACTCTATGCTATCTTTTTCTATGACCTGACATTTTGACTTGAATCGTTAAATAAAGACGTGTTTTAAAAAAGGAAAAGGAAAAATGGTCTTTTTTAATGATTCTAACAGCCAATCATATTTAAGGCGGTATACATTATTCCATGTGGATTTGTACAAATACACTTATTTTACACTACTTCATTATGTGATTTCAGCTGATACAGGAGCATGTTTTAAATAACTGACACTGTGATTTACACCCTTGATCATAAAGAAGAATTTGTTACTTGTACATTAAAACACTGTACTATGTAAGATCTAAGGCATCAAGCCTAAAACTGCTAGACCCATCAGTCAACATTTAGTGGCCTTTTTGCTCTAAGTGCTGCAGGACAACACTGTCAGTCCAGAGCTCCAGAGACTAAATTAGCCACATAAAACTCAGCTGTGCAGCACCTGTTTGACTTTACAGCTATTATCCACCACCTAGCCAGTGCCACTTTTGCCCATTTTTCTTGCATTGTGACAAGAAAAACTTTTTTTCTTATAATAAAAGGTATAGTTTTCTGAGGGGAAGATTCAACACTATTTAATGCCTTTTTATAGCTTCACTGGTGAAAAATGAAACATGAGACATCCTCTTGTGGCGTCATAAAATAAAACCACCAGGCATTCATATTGAGTTAAATCACACAAATTAACTTCTTCAATCTCAATAGAACAATCACAGATATCATTCAACCTTAACTTTATTTTGCTTGATTCATTGCAGTCCAACTCAATCTACGCACAGCTGCTTGGATAGCTTTTATCATACAATTTGGTGACCAAATAGTCCAGCAGGAACATGGTGCGCTTCCACAAGGTGCTTACTTCCAAGCGCCAGACTTGCCCTTGGCCCCACGGGACGTCTTGGATGTTTTCGACCACCTCTGATGGTCGTTGACGCGATTTCGTAGCACGTGGATGTCATACTTCTGCCTCTTGAGCTTTTCTGCCAGCTCAAACTTCTCGGCGTGCAGCTGGTGGAGCCACTGCCAGAGCTCCTGTGCCTTCTCCACCAACTTCTCCTGGCTCAGGTGGTCGATGTTGAGTGGTTTCCTGCGCTCCATCAGGGCCTTCTTCTTCTCCTCACGAGCTGTTAGCTTCTTGCCCTTCTTCTGGTCCACCTTCTGCAAGTAGCCACCGAATGACTTGTTGGAGAAAGCCATCTTCTTCTTGGCTTCCTCCTCAGCCCGCAGTTTGGCTGCCTCCTCTTCACGCCTTGCTTTTTCCTCGGCAACCCGCGTCTGGCGCTCACGCTCCTGCTCTGCACGAACACGCTGTTGTTCGGCCCTGTCAGCGCGGCGGCATTCAATGCGGTTACGCAGCGCAATCAGTTCTTCCTCCTCTTTCTGACGGCTGGTGAAATGCAGCTCAATCAGTGTCTGAAGGTCATTGTAATCTTTCTCCAGCCTCTTGCGATGCAGGTCATCAAAATCCACCCTTTCTCCATCTGGGATCTTTGGAGGAGCCATATTAGGCACATAAGTCGCTTTAGGTCGAGGTTTGGTCTCTTCTTCGTGCTCCGCTTGCCTCTGTTCATTGTCATCCTCTTCCTCCTCGACCTCTTCTTCCACCTCTTCCTCGTATTCCTCCACAATTTCCTCGGTGTCTGACATGATGGTGTCTCAGAGGGGGAAGAGAAAGCAGTGTGAGCACCAAGACCAGCTGGTGTCTGGAGATAGTTGGAGTCCTGGGTGAGCATGTTGGGAGTTTTTAAAGGTTTGGTTACCATGTGACCACCATCTCCTGGGTGCGGGTCAGCAGCAGGGCAGATTCTGAGACAGATGGAATAATCTATTTTCTCCTTCACCAAGTCCTCACAGCCGCACACACCCACCCATTTATCCCCTGCAGACCCCCCTCCTGCCTTCTCTGACCCTGCACAGCTCCTCATTCCTTTGTAAGGACAAGATGAGGGACTATTTCGGATACACAGCAGATGCATACACAGACACACTTGTGCTTTCCAGTCTCACAAAGCCAAAGGCACATATGTAAAGAACTACTGAGCCACTGGCACAGATTAAAGAAAGAAATGTGGAAGCAAATAAAAGGTGATGACAGAATAATGTAGCAAAAGTCTCTGCAAATATGACCCATCCCGTTGGCTTTAGATATTTCACAGTGTACACACTTTGGGGAACTTACTCATACATCACTGTAGTCAGAAACCATTTAGTGCTTAAGTCCCTATGGGAATTTCTCTTTTGCAAAGTGCTCCACTGTGCTGCTTATATAGAGAAACCAGGGAAAAATAATAACAAGAGCACGTGGTTACTCGTGAAGCATGCAAACATACCTACAAAAGGAACATATAAAAAGAAGAGCAGGCTCCTAACTCCATATAGTATTAGTACATTACAAACACAAAAGAAACATTTTTAAGACATGAGGAAACAATAAAACATTCTGAAAGGATTTTCAATATAATTTCAAAGTGTAGCTATTAGATAATTTGCTTGATTTTACAAGTCTTTAGTTTAAGAGTTTGGAGAGACAGATCACCTTCATGTCCTAGAGTTATTGTCTACCCATCATAGCATGAATATCATGGTAATTTGAGGTTGTAATACTTTCTTTGAGTGTTCTTTTTCCAAGGTGGAATGAATGTACAGCAGACATAAATTTGTATTTATTTTAGATTTCTGCTAATTTACACAGGCTCAAAAATATATATACATGCACCCCAACCAATACTTTGTTGATGTGCCGCTTAGTAAGTTGCATCTTGACCAGATTTGGTAGCCATTAACAAGCTTCTGGCATTAATTCTGGTGGATATCTGACCACGCTTCTTGGCAGAATTGGTAGAGTTTCCTCGCAAAGCCCTGGCTTTTAAGCATAGTCCACAAATTTTAAATAGGGTTGAAGGTGGGGCTTTGGGAGGGCCAGTCCAGGAGCTTAATGTTAGCCTGCTTTCAAAAATAGTTCTTATGTTTGGGATCATTGTCCTGTTGGAAAACTGGGTTGAATTATTCCATCCACTTTGTGTAATATACGTGTACCAGAACATGTCTTTGTCCTGTCTTCATCCACTCACCCCCAACCAGTTGCATGTGTCGTGATTCCACACTGGAATGATCAGTTGATAAAAACAACTGTTTAAAGTAATAATTAAAAGCCCCAAATTACCATGACATTCATACTTTAATGTAAATTCACTACAGTACAACAAGCTGACCTGTTTATCCTGTACCAACATGCAGATTGTTTTCATTTTTATTCAACATTTGAATAGAACAAAGTTGGTATACCTCAGTTTGTTTTGCATGAAAACATAACTTCACATTATATATAGATCCAATTCCTGATTTAAAAACATGAGGTCTTACATGCAATCTTTACATTTCCAGTTTATCTTACCTTTTTCTCCATTTGAGTGAACTTATGTGTCAGTCTTTTCTCTCCAGGTGAGCAACTGGACATTTAACTAGCAACACACTGTGCACCAAACTGCACACAAACAGTTTGTGTTTGCTGATGTTTATTATCCTCTTCTGTAGCACTAGCAAAGTTACAGTAACATGAATTGTCCGTTTCACTGTCACTGCAATTCACATGGACAAAATGTGTGAATATTTTTTAAATTTGGTCCCACACCTAAAACTGGAGCTAGAACACAGATTAGAAAAGTGATCGATTACATCTGTATGTTATTTATTACCAAAAATACCAGTTCAGTCAGTGTAATTAGTTTCACTTACAAACTAAAGTGATTTCTCCATTAATGGGTAGCTGTCACTCCAACGTACAGTGGTCGCATTGGAACGAAAGCACACCAAGCGTTGTGTACTCTGATCCACTGATAATATGTCTGATTGGAGAAGACATTGCTCAAGAGATCAAGTTTGTGCAGTAATGTGAGTGTGCTCACACTCTTACACAGAAAGCCCAGATAAACACCCAAAGATGATAACCAACATTCTGATACTTATTATCTCTACTGGGGTTTTTGCCTATGTCAAATCAGCTAACATAAAGAAAACCTTGCTTTGGAGTACATCCATGTGGTTACTTAGTAAAATCCACTTGTTGTGAGCAGCTTAAGGTAGAAATCGTTTTCTTCCCGCTAACTAGAAGCAACTAAGATTACAGCTCGTTGTCATGGATCGACTTTAGTGTTTTGGCTGCTGCCATGTTGATATTTTAAAGTTAGAAGTGACCATATTTGCCATATTTGACCAACTAAAACAAACAACCTTCATTAGCTAACAGGTGCAGTGCACAAATACAAATACCTGCTAGTCCTACGTGACTAATAAACTAATAAAATACTGGAATTTCACTTATCAAAACGGAAGCACAAAAACATCTAGATGTGTACCACACATTAAGCTGTGGTATTCGTCAGTCAGGTCCATCAACATCATCCAAAAGGTTCCAGCAACACAAAAACAGGAGACCTGTCTGGTTCGCCAATGCTGATTGGCTAAAAATAGCTGTATCGCCATGCTTGTCAATCACCCCCCTAACTCCAGTATCCAGGTGGATGAGTTTTTATAAACTGGAAGCATCCCCACACAGGTCAAAACAAATAATCGTACTAAACTTTAAATAGTGTTATAATGTAAGGTTTTCATTTCATTTTCATATGGGAGTTGATGGGATTTGACTAGCCTTTAAAGACAGCCTCAAGTGGCCATTTGAGGAATTGCAGTCTTTTTGCCACTTCTGTGTTTACTTAATTTTTCATCTCCAGAGACTGAAGCTTGATCTGTTATTTTATTAACTTGCAAAAGCAAATAACTTTTGCAGAAAGACAGACCCCACAAACAGCCTTTACTAAGAACAATGTTGTGTAAGATGAGCTTTTCAGCCCTGCCTTGTCTCCTCTGGAATGTAATTAAAACATTCTTGCTATTGAAGGCTCTCTGCTGTCAGCGCAGAGTGGATTAAAGCATAATTGCTCCCGCGCGACAACATTTATATATGGCTATCACGAATTTATGTTCCCAAGTCTTGAGTTATCAGTAGGAAAAGGGCAGACACAGTTTTTAGAGGATTAGGTCACTGACAGGAAGAGACAGGTGCTCCGTGGTGCCTGAGATTCCCAATTAACTTGGGCCTCCTTAGAATAAAGCTTCTGATGCTATTCTGCTGTACGTGTATGTGGCAGACAACACGTTATTATCGCCATGGGATTAAATTTCAGTCTTGTTATAAATCATCTGGAGCTCCAACTAAGTGAAGGTGGGCTACGTGTGGCCTGAGAGGTCCACAGCACAAATCTTAATGCCCGTGAGAAGGTCCCACAGCTGTCTAATCCCAGGGAGCACTGAGCATGCCTGAGAGCGACATGAGGACAGCAGGTGGTTCCAGTGTAATCAAGGCACTGGTGGTTTGCTGGTGGCAAGGGACAACTGCGTCTATCAGCAAAGGGAGGCAGCAAATGATGTGGGCTATAAATAAGTAAATAGCCACACCCTCTGCTGGTTAGCAGCTTGAAACTGAGAGACAGAGAGTAAACTTCCTGTATATTTACTCTTAATCTACCCGGCTTACATCTCTACAGAACAAGGAGAGAAGTCTTTGAAGGAACTTTTTTTAGATGTAAAAGTAAATAAATGGAAAAATTCCAGAGCACAAATAACACATCTGTCTAGCAGAGTATCATCTGTTTTCTCATGTTAATCATTTATATCTACCCTGCACTGTCACTCTTTACCGAGCCGCTTTAACATTCACTCTGCTTGCTGTTTTCTTTTACTCCTCTTAGTAATTCACTGTTCTGCTTTATTACTTCTGCCAAAGAGGTTATGATTTTGGGTGTATGTCTTTCTGTCTGTAAACATGACAGCTCAAAACGTTTTGAGTGAATTCTTTGTATGGATGCAGAAGGGGTCGTGTTAACAATCCATTAAAATTTGGCATACATCCACCAAGGCCTTCAAGGTCAACTAAGTGATTTATTGGTCACCAACTGGAAAAAAGCTGTATTATTTAAAGCTATAAAAACAGAAAATAAGGTTATATAGAGCTATTTAAGATTGTGTTCCTTACTGCCATTTGTTGTACTGACAACATCCAGACATACAGGGACTGAATTATGGGCATTCTAAATATCACATTGCTTTGGACCTCTGACCTCTTCTTCAAGGTCAAGTAAGGTCAAATTTTCCTAAAATGTCTTGTATCTTTAAAACTATAAATACAATTCTACTTCTTTTGATTGTTTTAGTAATATTTAGGTAACAATACTGATATATAGGGATTCTAACTGTAAAATTTTGGTTTTCATCCAAATTATCATCATTATGATGTTACATTTTACCTCTCATCTCAGGTTTCCATTGCACACCTGTTCTTCTTGATTCCAAAGCTTGTTATATCTTTAAAGGAAGTTGCCTCAAACTCTACAATAATACACAGGAAACAGAGAAATTGGAAGGAAAAACTTACTTTTAAAGAAAACAGTTCTACTTTGTTTGTCTTGTTTATCCCATCATTCTATTTATGTTATTTGCTTACATAGTATGTAAATATACCAACATTTGGGATAAAGAAAGCCTCATATTCTCTTCCAAAGACACACTGACATTTGAAAGTTATTCCAGTCCCAATCAAACTAAAGAAGAGCATGGAAACTGCTGGCATCACATTCAAATACACCCAAGCAGCCAGGCCAAGACTGTGAGTCTTGAGGTTTTATGTCAAAGCTTTGAGTTAAAGGCCAAAAGGCTACTTCATATTTTAAAAATGTTACGTTTTGTCTTCAAGAACCTAAGTCATGTTGCTTTCTTTTCAAAACACTGAAAACCCACATGGGCATGAAGCAGGTAAACTTTCACCTGTCAACCCTGGATTCACAGTGACCTCTTGTGGTTAAAATAATGCAGTACAGTTAAATGAGCCCAAGAAGATTTTCTTGTAAGATTCACCTCTGTTGAGGTAATACTGTATGGAACCATGTCGCGGGGTCCTCTCCTAAACTTCTCCCGAACAAATGCAGGCGTAGTCAGGAAGCATTCAGTGTGGATAGTTTATTCTGCCGGCCTCCCAGGTGCACAAAAAGATTATTTACAAAGAAAATAGAAAACTAACTTAATTCAACACAAAACAAACATCTATATACAAAACACAAGCGGCTGAGCCAGTCTGCATGTTACGCTCTCTGTAACATCTCACAGAATACTGAGGTAGGCCCTGACAGCCTTCTTTTATACCCCATTGCCCCTCCCACTAGGCATAATAGTCATCTCTTTATTATTTCTTTTCCCAAACACTCTTTTTCCCCTCAGCTTATTTCCAGCTGTATTCCTACAATAAATTTTAGGGATGCAACGATACCAATTTTTTCAAACCGATCCGATACCGATACTTGGATCTGAGTACTTGCCGATACCGAGTACAAAATCCGATACTTCTACCACACACAAGTTAAACTTAACCAGTAGTAAAGAAACGACCCCAGACAACTCTTTAACACAAACGAAACGTTTACTGAACGTAAGGTAAGGGCAGAGACAAATACTGTACAACACATCCCTTTTTTAAACTCAAATGATATTCCAATTCCTTAACCAAATGAAATACACTGTATAAATGAAATAATTCCCTTTCAAATTATATTAAACAACCCAACTTATGTTATCACCTTTTGGTAAGTTACTCACTAATATACACTCCAAAACACGTTATATAACTCCACTAAACATACAATATTCACACATGGGCCCCACACACTCACATTCACACTTGTTGCAGGCCTGTTTGCTGCTCACGCTGGACGATGGAGAAAAATCCTCTTCTCCCCAGTAAGAGCACAAAAGTCTGACTTACAGTTCCGTTGCTCGGTAGGTCGCCGTTCACCAGTCCCACACTAAATCCACTCCCTGCGGACCCGATGCTGTCTCTGCTACAGCACGTTAGCCCGTCACTGTCCAGCTCCCCGACAGTCCATAGCGGCTGCCTCCGTGGTGCAGCCAAGCAGTCCGGGCTAGCCTTTAGCCTCGGCGATCGTAGCTGGAAACACAGTTTTCCACGGTGGTGCGACCGTTGAAACAAAAAGTCACTTCACCCACACTCTGTTGCGAAGCTCCCACACGGTTAGCTTTCTAGTTACACACTCTTTTGTGCTAGTTAACCTCAGTAAAACTAGCCGAGTCTCTCACTTTGGCTCAGCTAACCTGGTGCATCTCTCCATGCCGTTCTCTTCTCCTCCTCCATTGCAACAGATACACAGGTCCCGTTTTATGCTACCTTCACGGGCCTCCAGAAAATTAGAACTCTGAACAATATTTTAACTCCCTTCAGAGTTACATACCATAAAATAATACTTTATGATTAACATAACAGTTTGATTGCTCTAATTACCTGTATTTACCTTGTGACATATTACAGGGCAAATTAAATTCAGGGTACAGTTACATATAAGGTTCACATAACTGTGAACACCTTATGTTACCGTGGCGTTCAAGTCCATGGGAATTATGAGTATCTACTCCCAAATGCGGGCTACATTAGTATCGGTTCATGGTATCGGTTAACTTTTACGAGTACGAGTACGCACACATTTTACAGTATCGGCCCCGATACCCGATACCAGTATCGGTATCGGTGCATCCCTAATAAATTTATATGTATATACAGACATTTATGGCCAATTCCAGGCAGCCTACAGTATTTCACAATAACAAAAAAAACGAACAAAAATAATGACCTTTCAAGCGCGCGCGAACCCACTATTTGACCCCCGGAACACCATACCATCGGCTTGCATAACCGCTCGTATAATTGGCGATCACAGCGAGTCTACGCGACCGGCTTTAGTAAAGGTAAGTGGGAAAAAAAATGTTGGCCACCCTCTGCGCCGCTCCAAATATACCTCTCACCCCTTTTTGTTTATCCGCCCGGTCGACGAAAAGACGCGCAGCCACGGTAATTGTAGAAACTAATGTTAGTGGTGCTTGTATGCGCCCAGATCAACTGTCTGCGGCCCGGGACAGTGTAACTCCGTCACAAACCAGATTAACAGATTCAGAAATGATAACACAACGGAAAAATATATATTCTTGATATAAATGTTCAGATTACCCTAACCCTAACAAAATGATTACAGACTTATGGCTGACTTTTTTGTTTTTTTGCCAGCTTAATAGTTAGATTATAAGGATATACAGCTCCACTTTATCTAAGCGTGTGTATGTACACACACACACACACACACACACACACACCTATCATGGCAGTGAATATATATATAATAAAAAAAATTGAGTCACTGTTACATTTTTGACTTGGTAACTCACGGTTGTGATAAAATAACTAATAAATAACTTAATAACTATTTATTATTTATTAGGTCGAGATTACATAAAAATACGAAATGTTTTGATAGTTACACAATTTTTTTTTTAATCTCCAAACAAGCTTCCATAGTTTCTGTTTTAGTTTCAGTAAAATGTTTTCAGCTTATCTTTCTTGTTTTATCCTGTAGTAAATTTCCACTCTTGCTATAGGCTGCAGGCAGTCACGTGTCTCCCATGTGTCACGCCCTGTGACTCCGCCCAACGGCTGCTGTGATGTTATGAAAGCAGAGCAGTGGGTGTGACCATCAGGGTTCTGCGGCTACAGACTCAAAAACGGGTAAATGAACTCATCTTTTTCTTCGTTTTTATGTAAAAAGCCGCTCACTGCGGGCTCTGTAGCATCTGTATTCAGGTCTGTCGGCGCTTTGTGTCCGTGTGCAGTCGTGGCAGGCCCGTGATCCGTCTGCACTCCATACTGTTTAATACATAACACAACACGCAGCATCACGTGTGCACGGCAGCAGTCGGGACAACACCGTGCGCTGTAGGGTTTATGCAACTTTATGCAATGGTTTCAGTGTCGTGCAGCATAAATACACAAAGGTGGATTTATGTGTTTTTAATTAAATGTTGTTTGTTTAGGATTTTTAATGTGTTTTAGCGCATTTCAGTGGTTCTTAAGTAATTATTTTCATGTAAAATCTGTTCTGTCCCCATAAGGTCACAAGGGAAAACACATGGTGAAGTTATGAGTTGTTTCAGTGGGTTTTTGTTTGTTTGTTTTTTGGGGGGTTTTTGTTTGTTTTTGCGTTTTCTGAATATTAAAAATAACAAAAATTTTATATTTGTGATGAAAAAGTCAGCATAGGCTCAAGAAAGTTGTTGCTGTTATTTTTCGGTATTTTCAGAGCAAGCGAGTTAACTGTGAATGAGGAAAATCACCTGATTGCCAGCTTGCAGCTGACAGTATGAATCTTGTGACAAGCGGTCATAAGTGGCACATGACACAAACGCTGCAAATCCTCTGTAATGCATCATGGAGCACATCTTTCATCTCGGTGTGTAAAAAATGTAAATTAATGTAAATGTAAATTAAATTAAATGCTTTTTCTCATTTGTTCTGCACAGATCCACTACACTCATCAGCAATGCTTCGCATCACCTCTGCCACCTTGTACACCTGCTCACAGAGGGTGAGGCTGCTCCTACCTCCTTCAGCCTCCATCTCCACTGAGACCTCTCCCAGCAAAAGAGTGGAAAACCAGTGCACAGTGGACTCCCTTTATGAGCTTTCAGTGGACATTCGAAAGGTCCGCAAGTTCAGAGGCTGGGTTCTGTCTGAGAGCTCTGCGTATGTCTCTGAGACCGCTGACCTGCTGAGAGACATGGGTGCAGACACAACGGCTATCGCCCACATCCTGGAAACTCACCCTGAGGCTATCCTGTGTCGCCCAGAAGACGTCGCCACACAGCGAGACCTCTGGTTGTCTGTCTGTCCCAGCAAACGTCAATTGATGAACATCATTGAAAAGTTCCCAGCCTCCTTTTTTACACTTACTCACCACGGTAACCAGCGGGCCAACATCCTGTACCTCCAGAACCTTCGCCTTAGCAAGAGGATCATCAGCAAGCTGATGGCCAGTGCCCCGCAGAGCTTCAGTCAGCCTGTGGAGCGCAACCAGGAGGTCATCCACACGCTGAGGGAGATCTACCTCGACCTGGGTGGAGAGGACAGTAACCTACGTGTCTGGCTGCAGAAGCTTCTCAGCCAGAACCCTTACATTCTGCTGCGACCAGCCGAGGCCTGGAGGGACAGTCTGGGCTTCCTGAGGGAGAAGGGGTTCACCACGGAGGAGCTCCTCACCCTGGTCTCCAGCCTCAGAGCCTCCATCGCAGAGCTGAAGCCTGAGGACATGCAACGGGCGATGGACTACATCGAAGCGGCTCTCTGCTGCTCTAAAGAAGAACTTAAGCAAGTAGTGATCTGCTGCCCTGCCATCTTGTACTACTCCTTGGCCACCTTATTGGGGCGGTTTCAGGGGCTGATGGACGCGGGAGTGACGATGGAGCAGGTGAAGGAATCTCCAAATGTACTCGAGCTCACCACGCAGATCGTGCTGTATCGTATCCAGAAACTAGCCTCCTACGGATACGACATTCGCTCCGGCAGCCTGGACATTATTGTGGGAACAAAGAAGGACTTTGAGGCGAGTTATGGCAAGCTGCAGCTCAGGCAGCAGAGCCCGCTCTTCAACCCTGTAGCTCCTCTGAAATCTGCTGAGGAGTGAGTGTCGGTGCGCACCTTGTTATGAAATGTGGTTTACTGCTTCAGCTTTGTGCAAGGAAAATAAGAAAAGCCAGGCAAATTAAAATCCCACAAAAGGCTGAAGACTGTTCAGGAAATATGACACTATCTGTAAAAGTTTCCAGTTTGGGAAGTGCCTTTCATAAGATGAGTGTGTAAGCACTGAATTGTGTAAAGTGTGCAAAAATGCTGTCTGTTGTGTGTGTGAAACAGCTACTTTTCTTCTCTGAGAGAAGACTTAAACTGCAGCACAGAGTCTGTACGGTTTTTAACCCTCAGCTGTAAAAGGCTGACGGGGTGTTGTCGTCACCCACCGGGTGGCGTGGAAACGCAAGTTTGTGAATGTGATAACTCAAGAATGAAGCCAAGTAGGAGCTTCAAATTGATATCATAAGTGTATCTATAAAGTCTATTCAGTGGCCTCAACGTTAGAGGTCAAATTTTCTGAAAATCTTGTGAATGCAATAACTTGAGAACAAGGAGATGTAGGATTTTGAAGTAGATATCACAGGTGTGTCTCCTTTGGAGGATGTCTGTGATAGGTGGTGTAGTAGTTAAGTGCGGTGACAGATTCTTTGCCTTAACAGAAGCCCATTCATTTTTTTTGTTATCTCTGGCCAAACAAAACTATTTTATGCATGAGAAAATAAATTATTTAAAAAGTGTTTTTACTATTTTGGTGATTTTTTATGTTTTGTTTTGGTTTGTTTTTTTGCTCTTTGAGGGAAGACCAAGACTTCTTTTTTTTTTTTTTCTTTAATTGTTCATTGATAATGAAGCACAGGCTGTGGCATGCAGGCCTACCAGATACCGCTGGTACTGTTTGACAACCAGTGGAAAAAGAAAGGGAGGGTGGGACATGGAGGTGAGGATAAAAGGTTGTATGGTTGTTTGGAAAATCAAGCATTTTCATTGTGGCTGTAAGGGGAGTGGTCAGGATGTGGTCCACCTTGTGATATTCGGATAAATTACCTCCAAGATGGACAATGAAGCCAACATCAGATGGTCTTTAACCTGCCAGCTCACTAAATACAAAGTCCACAGTGGTTGCACTGATATGCCCTAGTGTGAGAGTAGAGAAAGTGGTAGTCCAGTGTATTCACTTTTACTCTCCTGCTGTGAGATTACACTTATGCCCTATGCAGTGTCTGGGCCGCGGGTTCAGTAGGTCAGACTTTTACTGTCTACCAAATAAAGCCACTTAAATGGCTTTATAGACTCGTACTTATGACATAAATCTAATACCGTACCTGTAGTGAGAACATTGATGAAGTACACTCACTGGCCACTTTATTGGGTACGCCAAAAAAAAAAACAACCCAACAGCAGCCAACATGTCTTTTTGATGCCAGAGGTAGGAGAGAATAGGCAAACTGCAGCAGAAGAGCATCTCTGCATGCATAACACACTGAACCTTGAAGCAGATGCTCTACAGCTGCAGAACACCACACCTGGTGCTACTCCTGTTAGGTAAGAACATGGGACTGAGGCTTGGAGAACTGGACAATAGAAGATTGGAAAAACACTGCCTGGTCTGACAGCATGAAAGCATGGATCCATGGATGAGTTTAGACCCTAATTAGAGCACCTCTAAAAATAACTATATTAATAGTAGTAATAACATATTTTAATATTATTTTCTGCCATTTTCTTCAATTATTAAGTTGTCTGTTGACAACAGTACACAATAGAATGAAAACAGGTTTTATGTCCAGTGTACTCACAGCAGGCTCGTGACTTATAAAGTGTCAAGTGCTTAATATTATTTGTTCTCTAAATAACATCAAAAAACAGTACCTAATGTAGCCTAAATCGCTAGAAATCATTAGCTATTTTTGACCTTCTCATCCACTAGTCTGCTTGGATATCATGAGTTGCCAGCCAAGGAGCTGATGTACTTTATTTTCGTTTGTTAAAAATTTCTGTTCCTTTTCTCGTTGAATTGGGCTTCAGTGTTTGTTTACAGTACAGCTCAAGATCCAGGTGACAGTAAGTCAATATGATGTTACTTGTCAGTGTCCAGCAGCAGCCTGTATTCAGCTTGAATATCGCTATAAACTGATATGGATCACTTTATGCCTTTTGGCACAAGGACTGAGAGAATAGAAAGGGAGAGAACAAAAAGAAACTGGTACAAGTGGACATGCAGTCAAATTCACCAAAAAATGATAAGCTTGTAGCTTCTGTTTTACACGCATTCATTGATGATGATTTCGCTTCACTAAGCAGTGTGCCATACTCTTATCAATTATGGATCCCCAACCTCCTCTTATAACAATTATACTCTGTGCTGAGTCTGCATAATAAAGGGTTTGAAAAACTTTAATATAAAACAGCTCTATTACCAGGTTGCTTTGTGTACAGGTCTATGAAGTGGCAGGGTGATTTTTCCAGTGTCTGTACTGAATAATGCTACTTTAATTGCTCTACGTGGCCGAGAGACTGAAATGTTGTGCCTGTTTCTCATCTTCTGCTTCGTCACAAATAGTTATTTAACTTCTTTAATGACAGAGCCTCAGGTTTGATAACTAAAGGCTTCACACTAAAGCCGGTGGAATATATATCTCTAAAATTATCTTTAACACTACAATAGGTCATCCAGCCAATTGGGTTGCTTTTGAAGGTAACATTGTAATGTGTATCAACTTGAATGAAGACTTGCAAATGAGATGATGAGATAGCCTTTATTTGTCAGTTGCAGGTCTTTTGCCCACAACCGAGATGACCGACCTTGCCGACCGTACATACAATACACAAACATCGCGTTGGGGAGACAGGTCAGGCTAGGTAGTGAGGAAAAAAAAAACATCGAAATGTACACACCATAGCACAATAAACAGACAAGCAACATGGGAAAGAGTTCCAGTGTGTACATCTGATCTGGGACCGCTGCAATCTTCGACTGCGCCTCCAACTGACCCGATGTCCACATCAGAGGGGAGGTAAGCGTTGGAGGTGGCGTTGGATCCGGGGTAGGGAGGATGATGCGTCAGTGAGTGCTTATCAGTATCAGTATATGTGGGAAAATGTGGAAAGGGTTGATTACATTTGGAAACTACAAATTTTTCTCAAAGATTGAACTCTGACTTTTGAGTTACAAAGAAAAGACTGAAACTATTTGTATATTTCAAACTGTTTTAATTAACCAAGCACATTGAGAAGGAACAAGAAGCAAGTGAAGCAGTTCTCTCCAGTGGTACATTTATTGGGGAGTATATGGGTGGTGGGGTGGCACACCAGGAATATGCAGGCTCTGTAGTCCTCTCACCTTTTCTCAATAAACACAGACGAGGGCAATAACATGATGGTTTGTGTTATATTGAAGTTTGAAGGAATAAAACGAGTCCACTAGTACTGAGACACAGAAAGGATTTTTGCTGATATTTACACTCGATGGGCTCAATGTGGAAAAACTTTAAAAACTCGGGTGCATTAGCAGACTTTTCTGACCATTTCTGTTTTAATGGAAGGTCTAAAAATGCATTTCTTTTTATTGAAAATTTTCCCAAAAGAACGATCAATCCACAATGAATTCTCATATCAAAAATATATCAACGGGTCTATGGCTACACAAAGAGAAAACGCACATACAATATCCAAATATGTACACGTTGTATGTGAGCTGCTTTTAGCAAATTCATTATATACACAAAGACTTTAGTCTCGGCATTATTAACCCAAACAGGAGCACAGTGTAACATCACTGGCTGGCCCACACCGTAATAATATTCAGTCCGATTAAGTTGAGAAACGTGTTTTGTGACAGGTGGGGATGCCCGTCCTGAAGGTGTGTTCGTGCGTTGTAGTGCTGTAAGAAAAATTTGAGTCTATTTTAGCGTCCGTATAGTTTTGGCTGTGTTCTCGATATGATTGACGGTGAGTCCGCAGAAACACCTGCAACAGAAGAAAGAACAATAAGTGACATGTTCAGACATTTCTGTAAATACATTTAACTGCTTCAGTGCTGACTTTTTCAGCGCACTGAAAAACATTCCAACGTTACATTTTAAGGAAAACAAAACACATCGAGAATCTGACCTACAACTTTTCCTGTCACATGACCTGAGGTGAGTGAGGGTAATCTGCTGAAATTAGGGTCTTTGAGACCATACAAATATTTACTGCATTACAGGAACTCTGAGTGAAGTAGGTGTACTGTTACTGGTCCAGATGTGTGTCTGCTGTTTGATCGACGAATGAACGGAACACCAGGAATCCGGCATTTAAAGAACAAACACTGATAAAAAAAAAATCAGCCATGTCAACAAACACTCAACTATCTTCCTCTCATCTGAACTCACAATCACAATGGTAGCAGCTGTTTCAGTTAAATCCACAGCAAAGCTAAACAGAGATAAAATAAAGAGGCTGAAACATGACTACAAGGAAATTAAATCAACATGAGGTGGTGCTGCATTTAAACCTCTGGCTGGCAATTATATCACTTCAGAGTTCCTCTTAACAGTGGTTAGTAAACTGCTATTAATTACTGACTTGAAATTTGTGTATGTCATTGTGTGGATATTGTGGATTATAAAGGCAGGAACGGCTGATAAAAACACTGAAAAGGTTTGGCTCATGCCTGCCTTGTTCAGATGGTTTCTACTGGCAGAAGCAGTGAAAACACAAGGACTGACACTCAGTACGTTTCGCCGTATTATTAAAAACAAGGAATAAAATTCCTATTTCTGACCCCCCTCTTTGAATGCTGCTCACTAAAGTACATCTTGTATGTGTTTTATATAATAATAATGTGTGAGACTGCAACTGACCTCTTTAGTGGATGCTCTGTCTCTGGACTTTGGAGCTTTTGCTATTCCCAGAGTCCTCACTGTGTCGTTTGCCACTGGTCTGAGTGGTGGGGTGGTGTTCAGGCCCTAAAAAAACATAAGAGCACATTTCAATAAACTATGAAACTATAAATTTTGACTAAATACAAAAACATGGCTTAGAATGAAAACACTCTTTCAGGGGTGGCGTGCAGTGATGGTGAAACAGAGGACTGGGACTCAAGTTTTTCAACTAGTTAAGAAAGATTAATAAAAGAAATCATCATCAATCAGTGAAATGTTTCACTCTCACCTTTTTGAATTACAGGACCAGGATTCTGCTGCGTGCCTTGAGTGTAACACATCATACTGGTACTGGCAGCGTAACCTGGAACTTCAATTAAAATTCAAGGATTAGCAGCGAAACACTGAAGAGGATGCATGAAAGGATGCAGTTAATGCATGAAGCACATAAAGTACGCAAAACTCGTTCCACTTGGGGACCGGTTTCATATTGTCCAATCAACTGGAATCCTTTTTTTAAAAAAAGCTGCTTTCAGGTGCTCCCTTATTTACTTTATTTACAAAGGGTCACCACGGTGGGTACTCTGCATTTTTTAATGCTGGATGTCCCAGAGGCACTTGTGTCTCCTCCTGAGATCAAACCACTACACTATAAAATCATTGTGCAAACATCTGCTATATGTTCAAATATCCATCCATAGTCTTCCACTAATAGACTGAACCTATCCCAGCATCCCTAAGGGCAATTTACAATCACCAGTTAGCCTAACACCACTCACTGCATGTCCGTGGGAGATAGCCAGAGTACCTGGGAGAACCCACGCACACACAGGGAGAATGCGCTGACTCCACAGGAAGGAGCTTCGTGCTTCGAGGCAACAGTGCTAACCACTGCGCCACTGTGCAAACACTGAAATATCATTCTACACAACATGTGAACCACATATCAATGGATGCGGTTTTCTGAACTAAACCACTGAACTGAATCTGAACAGCCTATAATGTTCTTTAACAGACATCCCTTACATTTAATTAGTCTGTAAAAACAGGCCCCCTGAGCAGTTTCCTGTTATCAAAGATCTAAATGATATGCAGCGATCAAGGCTACAATCATGTTAAATTTTTTTAAAGAAATGTAAATATGTTTTTTTGTTTTTTAATTAAAAAAAATCTGTTTGATTGTTTATCTTGGTGTTAAAATGCTGTGATCAGAAAACCATCCACTCCACGTAGACCTGACAACAAATATCAACACAAATGCACCTCCACATGTTATAAAGGTGTAGGGGCAGTGATAAGCATCGCCACCTCATAACAACAAAGTTTGGAGTTTAAATCAGCTGGTTGTGTCAGGAGGAAAAAAAAGTCCTTTTACTTTTCTACTAAATTTAGACTTAAAGGGACCACTGCTCTCTTCTTAATGGTGTGTGAAATTTAGCAAAGTCGTGTTTAATGGCTTTTCAGCAAGGTTTCTCTGGGTAGGGAAGAGCCAAAGCTTCCCAGCTAATCAGCACTGTTATTGAAGGAAAATATCCTGCAGGGTGAGCAGATTATTTTTCTTAGAATGACAGATGGATGATGGTCAGCTGCAAATGTTGAGTCTACAATAAAAAAATAAAAAAAAGACTGGAAACTGACATAATCAGTGATATAGTCCAGTTATAGCACCAGTAAAAACGGCACACACAGGAAAACGATAAGCATCAAGTGGATAATCGAGTGAAGGTGCACTGGTAGTTTGTCCCCACCCTGTTGGTGCATGCCGACGCTGGTTTGCGAATCCCCCTGCAGGTACATCATGACACCACTTTGCCAGTCTCCCTGGGAGTGAACTGGCATCTGATAGGCTGAGAAATAAATAAAAGAACAAACAGGTCTTCTTCAAAGAGTTCACTGCCAGAGGATACACAGGAAGACATGAAACATCCGCAAGTTTGAAGTGTCAGAGGAGGAGGAGTGGGTCTCTGTGCCACTTACTAGATGGAGCTGCAGCATCACGTGAAGTCTCAGAGAATCGCATCGAATCTGAGGATGTCTCAGCGTTTCCGTTACCATTTCCGTTGCCATTAGAGCCGGATGGAACTGTAGCCAAAAGACCTGAAGACACAGAGAGTTACAGAGTTAGTCCACAACATACACAAACAATAATATTAAAAACACCAAATTAAAACACTGAAAATTTATATGGTTTAAATACCTCATTTGTAGATATTTATGCTGACTTTGAGTCTGTTTCATTACTACTTTTGAGACATTTTAAAATCACTGACTACAGTCCAAAATAAGGCATTTATTTATTTTTAAGTGAATCAGGTATTTTCATTTCCAGCTCTATAATTTTAATCTTAGGTCTAGGAGAGTAGCTTTGTATGATTAACAATGTCTAATAGTTCTTATTGAGCTTTGGTGCTGCCCATCCAAATTAAAAGCTTTGAACAAAAGTGTGTGGGACTTATGAAAGATATCCACTCTCTGTGGCATCATAGAGATGTCAATATGTGGCATTATTGGGATTATTTGCACAGCCCAGCCTCGTTATCTGAGCTTTTAACATGAGCATCCATCACTGCAGCAGTGTATACATGACAGAAAGCAAGGAAAAAGCCCAATACTTCCACTTCAGAGATATTTGTGGGGCTCAGTCTGTTATTGGAAAGCTGATGGAGCAGAGTGTGTGACATGGACCAAAGGATTGCAAATGACATCAAAGTAGCAGTTTCAGTTGTGTTGAAAAATATTAAAAACAAGGGAAGACTTGTTCTGAAAAAAATCTAGCTGTAAATCACTGCTTGTGATCCATCAACTGATCTTTCTTCAATTTAATTTTAAAAATGCTGTATCTGCATCCTTACCGAGGCCTCTGTAACAGGAGAGTTGCTGGTAGATCTGTTTCATTCGCTCGATGTTGAGACGGCTGGCCTCTGCGTGGTGCACCATAGGCTTTGGATAATGCACTCCAATAATACATTTGGCTGCCTTCTGCACAACCTCTGGAGCGTTCCAGGGATCATAAATATACTTGGCTGGAAATCCCCTCAGAACAGGCAGGTAGCGGCTGAGCGGAGAGATGAAGAGGTTTAGTGGGCATGTGGGTGGGATAATTAATTTCCAGGAAAAGCGTCAAATGGTATGGTGGAATTAACCAAAAATAATTTATCAGTGGACCAGCGCCAACCACCCAAATGTTAGATGGAAATCTCTCAAACACAGACTCCTCTGATACCTTATTTCTGAGTAGGCACAAATTTTATTGCTTGGTTGTGTCTATTTACTAAGTGAGATAATGTGTGTCACAAGAATTTTCACTAAAATGTTTTTTTATGGATTTAATTTTAAATGATCAAAGTCTTAGATTTATTGCTGCATTGTAAATTCTTACTGCTCTTGCAAAAACTTTCAAATACAGATGTTTTGACAGATGCAACCCTACCGTATGTAATCTCCGTTGGGGTCTGTGCGGCGGCCGAAACCCACGGGGCAGTAGCAGTGGAAGAACTGCTGGAAGAAAGAGCTGCAGGAGAGCCACATCCAGCTGCCTGCATTCACACTCCAGTCTGCATCCAGCAGCAGCTCCTCAAACACCTGAACACACAATCAAAAACATCTCAGATCGACTGGGAAGCAATATTTGGTCCTGCTGAGATGGTTAACAACAAATGGAATGTTTGAGTATGACAAAAAAAAAGATGACTGTGGGTAAATTTCTGATTAAATATATACAATTCCCTGATGTCAATTAGCTGCTCCGACAGAGAGGATTTCATGCCGTATTTGGACTGCAGCTGGAGACGATAATCTGTCTCCTGCTCTGTTTTCTGGTTGCTGTGCTGCTGGAGCAGAGCAGAGACTAACAGGCTGCAGTTCATTAAAGTTCCATTACAGTTAATGCTGAGGATTAGTGACTTACTAAAGAAGCAGCTGATTATGCTGATCATCTATTTATTGTCACAACGTGCTTAGAAAATTTAATATTTACTGGGAATAATAATAATAATAATAATAATAATAATGATAATAATAATAATAATAAAGGCAATCAATTTTAAAATGCCACTGTGTCTTGAAAGGAGCGGCACACCCACATGTGAATAATCGGGCGCACACACATACCCCTCCCCCACCACACACACACAGAATATAAATCCAAGGAAAACACTGATCTACACCTCTGCCCTCATTATGTAAATAAAATAAAATACTATTAAATAGGTGCCGGTATTCTTACTGTAATAACAATATTGGCACTTATGGTATAAATTCCTAGTTGATATCTTCCTTGAGTTATTGTGTACACAAGATTTTTAGAAAACTTGACCTCTGACCTTGACCTTCAGGTCTAGGGCACCGATATTCAAACTCATCTGAGATATTCAGTAGATGGTATCACTTTCAAAAATACCCCCATAGGGTAAAAATACCCAGAAATACAGATATAAGATACAAATTTTCAGTCTTGTATTTGCAACCAGAAGAAGAATATAAGTCTCAGATGTTTGTACATAATTTTAGATTATTAAACAAGGAAGCTATAGCCTCCTTGTACATACAGTCTGTTTTTAGCTCCTCGGTGAAGAACCATTTGGGGTTTTCAGGGCTTTCGTTTGTTAACTTTTCATGACGAAAAATAAAACGTATAAATCTATTAAGAAGTCCATTACTCACTATGAACAGTAGCTTCTGAAAGCAAAAAACTAATTTTGGATGCAAGCAAGTGAACTTATATTCTATTTTTAAACTCCCCAAGTGGTGTTTGGTATGAATTAAATAGAAACCAGATACTAGTATTATTGCCATCAGAACAATAGTAGGACACTGTCTACCTTCATGCCCTCCTCCCAGCTAATCCACAGGTCTCCTCTTGTCAGGAAACAGGCCACAGCATGCCTAGCTAGGTGGTGGATCCATCCTTCCTGCCTCAGCTGGGTCATGATGGCATCAATCCAGGGGAAGCCGGTGCGGCCCTCTGCCCACTTGGCCAGCGCTTCGGGGTTGCGGTCCCAGGGTATCTGAACGCAGATGGGGTTACTCTCCATCTTGTCGAAGCAGGGGTTGTTGGTGGCCGCCGTGTAAAAGAACTCACGCCAAAGCAGCTGACCGTAGAGCGAGAGAGGAGGGGAGCTGTTCTTCTTCACCTTGTCAAGTAGGAGAAAGACACATGTTACTGTGTGAGGCAGTCAGAGATTTGACTACACCAGCTGTATATTACGCAGGAGGGTTGTTTTTTTTTGTTTTGTTTTTTTAAGGAGAATTATTATTATTATTATTATTATTATTATTATTATTATTATTATTATTATTATCATCATCATCATCATCATCATCAGTAGTAGTAGTAGTAGTAGTAGGTAATGTGATAAAAGATAAAGACTGAACCACTATATTACCTTAGCTCATTTACATGTAAGCACTTGAGTCCAAACATACAACAAAAAAATTCAAGAGGGAGGCAGTACTGGTTAATTCACCTCATTACAGAATAAATTGTGAATCATTACATGGCAAAATAAACAGCCAGAGCAATAAATCACCCCTGCAAATATATCTGATGTCACAGTACTGGGTGTACCTTCCATGACTCACTCCTTGTGTTGGGTTTTTTCCATTACTCATATCTGTTATGGGCCCCATTTTGTAGACAATTGGTGTGTGTGGGTGTCTGGCCTTGCCACTCGGTCATCTCCTGTACTGCCATCAGACTGTACCCCCTACAGTTTTCCACCAGTGACGCTCTCAGCCTGGTGATACGCATACCAATCTCACCAGCATGCCTAAAAAGATTCCAGCTCGGTGCAGCACCACTTAACTTACTCAACATTCAGCCAAATCGCAGCCTGCTACTACCAGTCACGGCCTTCAGTCAGCCCCGTTGCAACAATATAGTAAATCCCTGTCTCTTGCACTCAGATCTGAGTCAGTGCTTTCGATTCCTCCCTGTGAGGTAAAGTGTCTAAAACTGAAAGATGGAAAAAGGGACAAAAATCCTTCATCTTTTTTTTATATTTAATCAAAAATAAATAAATAAATACAGTAATAATTTACACTTAAATATTACACCAAAAAGAGGGACTTTGGGTCGAGCTATTGTTTCCAGGGCAGTCCCAGGACTCACTGGAAAGATTATATTATATTTCTCTGCTTAAGACTGCTGTCCCTCTGACCCAAACCCTGATAAGCTGCAGACAATGGATTGATTGACAGATGGATAATACACCACAGTATCAAAAATCTGCGCTTGACTCTGATATGCATACTGGTTTTAATTACTACATTCACCAGGATGTATGATGACCTGATTGATTTTCTTTTTCAACAGCTGTTTTATGAGAAAATTATCATATTAATCATTTTGTCAGTGAAAAAAGGTTCTATTAATACAAGGAGAAGATATCCTGGAAACCTTCTCCCCCTGGGCGTGAAAGATAAATTACCTTAATTACAGCGTCTTCTGTTCACACTTCAATTCAAACCATGTTTTACTCTCCTAACAAGGCTGGGAGATTAATCACATTTTCATTTTCATTTTAATTCAGGCTTCCATCCATTATCAGAAAGATCAAACAAGATGGTTAAGATATTATGGCTATCGATTGTTTTTCTTGTGTTACAAATCCTTCTCACCTTTTCCATAAAGCACAGCGGTGTGCTTTAATCCGCCATAAAAGCCAAAAGTCGCTAACAGTTTAGCTGAGCTGGGCCAAGAATATGGAAATAGAGCACTTTGTCAACAGGATTGATGCCAAATAATTTTCACAATGGGACACATGAGAAAATGGGACTTTTGTGGGAGGGGCTGCACTAATAAGCTTAAAAAGAGATCAAATTAATATTGAGCAGAACCAAGTGCAGTTTGTTGGGGTAACCTTCCACTACAATCCCAGTTTCTCATGTGGCCCGTTGGGAAAATGAATTGGCGACCCCTGATCTAGAGGAAATAAAAGACATCTGCTCTATCTGAAGGTTTCTCACCCAGTCTGCTTTTAATCCTCTTCCAGCTGCAACATGATGTAAATTCTGACCAGGACGACTATTGTCATGTGACAACTGTAATTCTGGTTGTCAAGAGGATGACTTTGTTCACACTTTTGAATCTGATTTACACATCAGGTTGGGTTCTTGTGGACATATCCTTATTTAAAGACTTCAAAGATAATTAGAAACCCAATTTTTCAACTGTAATTAATTAAGTATATTCCGACACACTTACCTTCCTGTAGAGGTCAGTGAGTTTAAAGTAGAAGAGGCGGCAGGAGAGGCAGCCGAAGCGCAGGTAGGGGCTGAGGCCTGTGGGGCTGGCAAGCAGCGAGTTGGCGTTCATTCTGGGACGTTCAAAGTTTGCCACCCATGCCTGATAGCAACAATCACATGAAAACCTGAGACTTGTATCACAGTGAAACTCATTTTAAATGACAGAGCAGTGGAATTTTACTGAAATAAAAAATGATTTAACAAAAATTCTCTGCTGGATTTGCCTGACCTTCCTCTCCAAGTGCCTCTCAAGTCGTGTGAGAGCTTCAGTCTCTCCTCCTGGCCACACAGCTGAGGACAGGCCTTCAGTATCAAAACCTGCAGGGGTCAAATTAAAACTCACATATTATCATTTTTCATATATTTTTAATTCCCTGAAAAAAAATATGTGCAGTTTATACCATTTTAGTAATCGTCATTATGACCACAAGAGGGCAAACCAACACAACAAGTGGGATAACTACATGTATAGGTAGATTTATTTAAAGAGGGCTTTTTATTCCTGTCCATGATCATTTTTTGTTTTCTTTTTTTCCATAATTCTGTTTATTAAATTTTTATAGATAAATGAACAACAAAATACAAAAACAACAAAAAAGGCAAGAACAATCAGTAATGCAATAGGACAGTGTCCTGTGGTTTTTTATGAAAAAATACAACAAGTAATACAAGTAATATATGAATCCATATATGAAGGCCAAAAATATGGCAAGTCCATGTCCATGTCATGTGTTTAAATGCAGATTATACCTCAAGCCCCAGAAGTTTCACTAGTTTCCCTTATAACTGCTGAGAAAATACATTTTTGTGTTTTTAAGACATTTTTAAACATGAACTGCTAAGGAAGATATTACCCCTAACTAATTTTAGACATATAAAAACAAAATGAAAAAGTTATTCACTACTACTAGAAAGAAGTTTAAAAAGCTACAGAAAACCCAGGGAAATCTAATAACTCGCTGCTAATGTTGATTTGAGCAGATGATATCTGCTCAGTCATATTTTCTTACTACAGTTAGATTAATATCTGACAACTCTTTCCTCAAATCAGCAGCTATGTGTGAAGTCTGACACAGGACTCCTATTCTACCCTTGGCATCATAATCTGTATATAAAAGATGGACAAAGTTACTATATGACTTATTGTTAGTGAGGTCTGGTGTAAAGCCTCCAACTTGGAATTGTCCCTATTGCCATCTTGGTGGTGAGTAAGAGTGAATCTGATCCAATTTAAGACACACCTGCAATTACTTAAATGTCCATCATTTACATACAGTCTATGTTTGCTGCACAGACTGTATGTAAATACAGTAACAGCTGCTGGGTCTAACAACATCTCTGGTGGAAACTCAGCTTTAGACAGCTACTAGTAGGGCTGCTTTTTTCCACAAATGAAAACTACTTGTTACAATTACATTTCACTACATAATTTAGACCTTACCGAGTTCCTCCAGGGAGGGGACCCCAAACTTCTCATCATGGTCTTCAGACAGTGGGGTAGTGCATTTCCCCATTATCTCAGCTGTGATGGACTCCGCAGGCACCTCCACAGGGTCCATACGACTGATGAGAGTCTGGAACCGCTTGTAGGTGAGGGGAGACTGACCCCCATTTAACTCTATGATCCTGCAGAGTGCAAAGACCAGAAACAAATTCATTAAAAAAAACTTGCTCAGAACAAAGAACAATATGACAGCACTGTCTGTTGTGGTAAGGAATGATAATAACTTACTTGTCCAGTTCATAGAGTGTGTGGGAGGTGCGAACTGTCACCTCAACTCCAGCCTCAGAGGCCAGCTTCTTAATAGCTGCATCTCGCTCTTTCCCAAAGGGCTCAGAGTCGTACTCATATGACAGACGAGTAATTTTCCACTCCTGGAAAAAAGGAGTAATTTGTAGAATATTTAGGATTCACACAATATGTTTGAAGCACTGTCGGTTGTCCAGCTTAAATCAGATTCAAGTGTCACCTTGAAAAGTCTGGGAAAGACATCAGTGGGTTGGCCTCGGATCACAAACAGACGAGAGTTGAGCTTACGGAGGCTGGAGTCCAAGTCCTCAAGACTCTGCAATAAGAACCTGCAGATGACAAAGAAATCTGTGTCAATGTTCATAAAGATGCTACAATATCAGTCACTGCATGATGAAGGAGTTTAATTAGGAATTACAACTACTGATTTTAGCTTATACGAGCAAAAGGTAAAATGCCCTTAAAAGAGTGGAAATTTCCGTTCACTTTGCTCTTTCACATTTTTATACAGCTGAATTAAATGAGACCACTCCTTCAAGAATCTTTTTTTTTGACTAAGACATACCAAACATCTTATACACTGAAGATTTGAAGTCAATGACCAAATTACATGAAATTATCTATTTTTATTGCACTTTATTGAAGATATCTGCTATGTAATAAAAGACCTTTAAGCTCTACTCAACTTTAATCTGATTTGCACACTAAGGAAAATACTTATCTTTTCTTATCTGCCTACATATAAAAAAAAAATGTGTAAATCAACTGAAGTTGATGTATGATGTATTTGCTTGTTGCATGTACATATCCTGTTATGCACCAAAACACCAAAAATACATAAATATATGCTATAACTGGCATTTTTCGTCTGACGTTTAAACTAGATTTTTTTTTAATCATTAGTTATTCAGTTTTAAATGTGTTTATTCAATCATTTATCGAGCTATTCCTTTATTAAATTATGTTTGGAACTTTGTCTCTCAGAAAGAATAAACAAACTAATAAATGGTTATAATGGGGAAATTACATATTTGTACAAATACATAAATGCCAATATATATATCTAGAATCCTATTATTTCAAAATATTATTTATATCAATTTAATGGCATATCAGGTTTTTTTTTAGTAAGGCATTTCTTTACTAATTTTTTATTTTGGCAGTTTTTGGTCCCCCACATAATTTCAGCTCCACTTTGCATGAACAAAGTTTGACAAGACTTATCCCACTATTGTCATAGCAGATTATTATTACGTTCTTGTTTTTCCAAGTTCAAATTTACTGTCCTTGCATAGCCCTTCTACATAGCCCACATTGATAAAATGTAAAAATGTTATTTCTTTAAGTAACAAAAACAAGACATGTAAGATTATCAAATGTACACCAGTGTAGGACAAACTGGGGGGTAAAACAGGACTGTTTAGCTAAAGCACAATGTCTCTTCATATCAAGTGTCCCTTCACCTCCTTAATTTAAAAAAAGCCAAGCCTGAACACACACTCAAGGCTGAATCATGCAGACCATGCATGAGTCGACCAACCCTCATCCATGAGTTTAATCATCTCTGTATGTGACGTCAGCCATCATTTAAATACAATGTGCTGACCTAACTGGTGGAAGTATGAACCAGCATTTTATTGGTTTAACAACAGTGCAATAACTGAACTATAATATAATTTTCTTCTGTTTTTATATGTTCTCCAAAATAAAAAATACCAACTGTAAGCATCAGAACACACACCCACAGCTACACACACATGTAAACACAAAGCAGCAGTAATGTGGTGCTTCCCGTTCTGTTGCTATAGGTAACAAAATTTGTAGGTGGAAGCTTCCTGTATCATTCCGGTCTAATCATGTCTTTTACTGATAAGACAGACAGGTAGGGGCTTTGAGTGAATTTTATGTAGTTTTCATTGCTAATAAAGCTTAAATACTTTGCAACTATTATTCAGCCAGGCATCTGGCTGGAACAAATTTCCCACGTGTGGGACTAATAAAGGTTATCTTATCTTATCTTATCTGACCTAATCTATTGCCATATAAAGAACACAAGGGGTGTTGGTTTTAAGGTAAATAAGGAAGAACTTTTAACTGCATAACCTCTACATAGGATCAAACCTGCAAAATATGTAAACAAATGCAGGCATTAACTTACTGGGAGCTCTGGGTATCTCTGCTAAGACTACTGGAAGAGCAAGATCTGGATAGGTGGCCAGAAATAAATGGATGGATGGATGGAATTTATTAATTGTTAAATCTATTTATTTATCTGTGTATTACGGTTCTTCTGAACCTCGAAAATTTGTTTTCCCAAAAGTTTTTTTTATTTATTATTCTTTATGTATTATATATGACATGAGAGGTCAACTTTGTTGGTACTGGCTGAAAAAGAAAAGTAAGCCTAGAGCCAGGAGATCGGAAATTTCATGTATTCATGGCAACATTTACTTTTTTTTTTAGATTAAGGCCTTTGTACACCGCACTCCTCGTAGCACCCAGCAACTGATTCTGTCTGGCAAGGTCAGAAACTTTGCCGAGACAAATCTTTTTATTCAAGCCGGTTAACAGTGCTTCTAGAAATGATAATATCATATCAGTGTGACACAAACCAACTGAAAATTCATTAATGATAAGAGTGAATTGTTGCTTAAGACTAGCTACAACAGTGGTGGTCTTTGTTGAGTGTGAGCTGCAGTACAGCTAACAGACTTCCTACATCTTGACCCGGATTATTCCTGCCAGTCCAAGGTCATTTGCTATGCCGGCTGCTTTGCTCTCCTGACCTGTGGAGACAGTTTGATTCTGCAAAGCTAGACTCAGACTACTCAGAGTCCTTAAGCTATGTTCATCTACGGTATTCAAACAGAGACAGAGCTGTGCTGGATTCGGTGTTAAAATAAATCCATTCATTTTCATTATTTTCACTCCTACATCTGTCCTATTTTTTCAAACAACTCCACAATAATTTCAACCAAATGAACGTTCATAATCATGGGCCACCCAGCATGAGAATTTCAGCTAGTTTAAACCGATCTGAAAATGGATATCAGATGGATGCAGCTTTGTTGGGATTAGTGTTCAAAGCAGTGCGCCACACCAGAGACAGTTGGGTCTTTTGCAGAAGCAGGCGTGCAGAAGTAGGTCAAAAGGAAGAGAGAAATGGAAGGGCTTTTTTTTCCTAACACACTGACCTACTTATGCCATGCCTGTCGCTGGCGGGAAGGAGGGAAAGTTATAATGATTATGTCATCTGGCATTGGCCTACCTTAATCACTGAGGATCACCGCCTACATCTCAAGAAAAGGGAGTGCTTGCTCTTTAGCAGGCAATTCAGATGATAAAAAAAATGTGCAGAAACAGGTGCCAGTTACAGCAGCTGCAGGCTACAGTGAGATTTTTACAGCGTCCTCATATTTTGAACCTTTGCTTAGTTTAACTTTGAGTAAAGTTCACTGAGATATAAAAACCAGAGGCACAGCAGTACGATGACACGATTCAAACAGCAGCATATGACATCTTTGAATTCAGCAAATTCAATCAAATAAGTCATTAGCTTTTTGGAAATATGGGTCAACAAATCTGAACTAGGCCTTTCCTTTATGCTTTATTTGTACTGGGAGAATAATTAATATATTTCACCCAAGCTCTATTTCCCCAGGTGAGTTTTTGGACTACAAATAAGAGATTTTGGTCATCTCTCATTTTTTCCCCCCTCTTTTTAAGGGTCTTACACCATGTTACATGTCTGATTTGTGCATAAAAAATTAAATAAAAGGAATGAATCAGGGCATGCTGAGTGATCTGCGTGGGCTCTGCGTCAGCCCAGGCTGCTCTTACATAACTGTGAAAACATAACAACATGGATGCTCATAACTGGCCCGACTTTTATGCTCCCCTTCTCTTCAAGAGACGGCATGGGACTGCAATGCAAACCAAAGCTCACGACGGGAGTAGGAACATAAAACACAAAGGGAGACCCCTACTGTACTTTAAACCTCAGGGGTACTTTCATTCATCCAGCACCTGCCTGTAGACCATTAAAACTGCCGAGTGAGATGCTGCAGTTTCTATACAGAAGCAGGAAGCTGAGTTCTACTGAACAAATAAGTAAAAAGGGTGCCAACTGTTTGTTTTTACTGGGGAGTTTTCCACAAAACTGTCAGCCAATGGGTATCAGACTTTTAAAGTCAACGGTCCATGCACTTATCTCCAACACATGACCCTGTAAAGCTTTATATACTTCTTTGTGTCACTAGACACAAGCAGCCTGCTGCTATCTTGGTTGTCAAACAATCAGAGACACATGCTGACAGTCTGGAGGTCAGGAAATGTCAGTTACATAAAATTCTTTATCATAAAATCTTTAGAAATGTGGGACTATAGGGTCAAAATTTAGACACCATATAGTCTTATGTCATTTTAAGAAAAGCCGAGAAACATAAAAAAAATAATACAGGCATCTAAAGTGCATTTTTAGCATCTAAAGTTTAATCTGAACAGTTCAGACTAAAAACGGCAAACCTCAAGAGAATATGAAGACGCTTAAGATCCTTTCCCACATGTGGAACAGCAGGAAATAGTGTGCTAAGATGCATTCACACGACTGATAATATTCAGTTTGGTTTAGGCAATAGAGCTGCCTGGACAGAAGATACAGAAGGGAGGATACATGCCCCTCACTTGCTAGAAGTAAATGTGCCAGATTATTCAGAGTATTTTGGTAGCTTGCAGATCCACGTCTATGATTTGGGAGCTGAGTGTCAAGATGTGAAACAGGCAGTAATGTGAGAGAACAGAAGCTATAATATACAAAGAACTTCACTGTAGTGAAATGTTAAAAACAGTGAAAACTCGGTGAGGCAGCCATTTTTTGTGTTTCACATTTGTGAAGCACAAACAATGTTTTAAACTTTGATGTTTTTTTATTTTCTCACTTCTTCCTCTTTGTGGTGAACTCTGCTGTCACTGCCTTCCTGTTCAAGACAACTTCTCAACCAGCAGACATTTAACCTACAAACAACTTCATCACATAGGAGGTATACACACAAACGCATCTCCAGAGTCTTTGCATAGGCTCAATTCCCTCTCTCTTCACACCCAATGCTTAATTCTCACACCATCATAATCTGGCATCACACTGACCCTTTATTAGGAAGCTGGTTGGGTAAATATCAAATAAACCAACTAGGTCATATACTTGCGTCCTACCAAAGTTCATAGATGCAGTGCACGTGTGGAAACGGCTCAAAGCAATTCAGCATTTACAGCTCTGAGATCCATACATTCATGTGTCTAATCTTTACAGAGGAAATATTTACTGATCTGAATGTAATTTACAATGATACAACCATGTAACACAAACCACAGTTAGTATATGTAGTTTGTGCTGTAATGAGTCAAAGAAACTCAATATGAAAGTGTTTGAGATCTGCTGATGTCCAATAAACCACTTTATAAACAACAGTTTAACATTATATCATCAGCTGAAAGTCATTTAAGAATAATTAGAGTTTAGCAGGGAGGTGAAAATACTGTTTACCCATCTGAGATCTTAGTCACCTTTTGAAGAACAACGTAATGTTATAATTTATGTGTGTAGTCAGTATTCATTATGCCTGATCTAACTGATATAATTGATGTTTCCCCTGGTTTTGATGTTTTGTTTCACAGTGATTACTTAGTGAAGATTACAGTTTAGTGAACAATACATCTGAGGAAGTAATTGAGTGCAAATATATGTTAGTGACCTTATATACAGTTTATGTCATAATTTGCTGTACTTTGCTATACCTCGTATATGTAGGTCAAAATTCAGGTGACAGTGCAGCAGCTCCATGGCCTCTTTTTGTTTGGTTCATTTAGAAAACACCCAGGCTTTCTTTGTTTGCAAAAACAAACAAAACTTGGCAATCAACATCTCAAACAATGTAACTGCTTTGACCTCAAATGCAAGATAAAACCAGTTGGGCAATGCTTTGCCATGCTATTACTTACATACTTTGTAATTTTGGCAGAAAATCTCGTTCCTGTTACTTTAAGAAACTGGGGTTTAACAGTTCTCCCAAAATGATTTTGATGGTTATTTTCTGGGTTCATAATTCCATCAATTTTGACAAGATCTCCAAGACCACTGTCTGAAACACAGCGTAGCTCACATGAGAATCTCAAACATGTTTAACATATGGATGTATACACTCACTGTTGTACCTCTCTCCTGACCTCTGTACATTTCGATGATGGTGTGAAAAAATTTCAAATTTGGATTTATCACTCCATCAGACCTGTTGCCACTACTTTTTAATTCAATTCTTGTGTAATTTGGTAAACATCAGCCTTTTTTCCCTGTTTCTTTTCCTTATTAAGAGTGGCTTTTTGACAGCCAAATGACTGAGGTCATGTTCTGATAAGACATCAGTTAACAGTACCGTAGATGGATCAAATGTGTCATGTCTTTGCTGGATTTTTTCATGTTCCTTAAGAATATGACTTTCAGATACTGTTTATCTACTGTTTTTTGTTTGGTTTTTTTAGGCCTGAAACAACTTCTTTTGTCCTGAGCTTGTTCTATTTCCTCAAATTTTTCAAGGACACAATGCACACCGTGTTGAGATACCCCACATTTTCAGTTAATACCTCTTTGGGAATCACCTTGTTGGCGCAAGAATAGTGTTTTATGCCTGTCAAACTGTTATCTTACTATATTTTAGGCATTTGTTAAATATTCAAATAAAGAAATGAGAGCAAATTATGTGTTTTTGTGACAGGGTGCTAGTAAAAAAATGACAACCAATACAATTTAAAACTGGTTTGTTGCCATGTTGTATGTGATTTGTAGACACAACATTTGTTCATCCCTTTAGTTAGGGACCTGGTCAGGTACAAAAACTGGACTCAATATGGGTGAAAAAGCAGCCAATGTCTAAAGAAAAACTTTGAAAGATCTTCAGCAAGCATGGAGAACATTTCACAAGACCACTTTAAAAAAATTACAAATAATCTAGCTCCTTGGAAGCTAAATATAAGACTTTTGCAAAGTACTGCATATGCTGTTGCTATGTTATTACAGCCATTAGGAAACACAACAGCCAGAAAGAGACGTGAAACCGTCACAAAGATCACACAAAACAACAATATATGCTATATGTTATGTAAATGGATACAAATGTGCCGTTTGCTACCGTTTTTATCTTGTGCTGTTGTTAATGCATCCTGTCGTGCTACATGTGTGTTAGCACGTGGTTAAATGCACGCTTCCCTCACCTCCACCTGTTGATGCCAACGTTGGAAGAGCCCGCAAACCAGGGGTCGAGGATGTAGACGCAGCGGACCGTATCCGCTCCCAGCAGAGATTCCTTGAGCGACGGGTTGTCGTGGAGCCGCAAGCCCTTCCTGAACCAGTGGATCGTATTAATGACCATTACTCAACTGGACGAGTCCTTTTCTTCCTTTTTGAAAGAGGTCAACAGTCTTTTGGTGCTCACTCGACTTTTATCCCAACTACTCACTCACAGTTTCTTTTAAGGAGAAAAAAATACCACCTTGAATAAAAATGTGTTTGAAAAAAAAAATCCTTTTGGGGTTCAATAACGCAGTCCAACTTTTATAATTATCCTTGCTCTAACAGAGCTTTTTCCATAGTGTCGAAAAATGTAGAAACCGCTGGCTGCTGAACCATTTGGGCTCGAGGCAACGCGCGCGCTCCGGCAATGTGACAACTAACTCGGCGGGCTTTAGGACCCGGTGTGCTGCGGAGCAGTAGCCCGGCTCGTTGTATAACTTGTTTTTCTGAATGATGAAAAAATTAACGTATAAATATATGCTAACACTCCTGGGCGGGCCTGCTTTCTACAGACATTAATTAAGTCAAATGAAATAACAGAGTACTTAACTGGCCTGTAATCTAAGTCCACAAGACACCGTGGCAAGACCGGCTGTTCCGTGCCGCGAATACCAGGGAAGCTGGTTATGTAAAATAAAATTTCTGACACAAATATTGCAAAATTCGTCGTCCTAAGGTTAGTTAGAGCAATACTTAGCTGTTATAACCGCTTCTCGATTCTGTATAACCCGTCTGCCTTACTGTTGAGCTGATATTTTGAGCCGCGACCTCAAAAGATTTTCCTTTACAACGTCCACGAATAGCTGCTCAACCTCCTCACCGCACCTACAGCCGAGACTCCGCCCACTGCCAACGTGCGCAGTTCCGAGCCGTCTGATAGGCCCGAATCGCTTTGTGCGTTTCACGGCGTGGTCACGTTTTTCCAGCGTGCTTTCTGCATGCCAGCATGCACAGTCAAGTTACCCGCTTGATGTTACTGGTGTATTATGACCTCTTATGGCGGACTGAAGGGACATAGCACGTCAGCTGGTTAATTAACCAAGTTTAGCTAAGAGTGAAGCAGACTCAGAAATGTTAACCATACTCAAGTGTTTCTATTTGTTTACGTCATGTTTCATAACAGGTTAATGAAAAAATAAAATAAATACAAATATGAGTTACAGGCACAGACTTTAAAGACTTATTGGGGTAAAAATAAGGAGCTTTAACAATAAAAAAAAAAAAAGTCCTCATTAGCTGCAAGAGTGCACTGGCTTGTTTATACTAAAAGAACCCGGATGTGCACATGAAGTCCGGCATGATCGAGTGGCACTCGCTTCATCGCCAGTGTGCGCGCATGTGGTCTAGTGCAATATGAAGTGTAGCGTGTGGGTAATATGATATGAATTCTCATTTTCTGAATTTACTCTTATATTTGCCTAACCTACAAACAAAAGACAGTGCATTTGTGAAAACTAGTGTTTATTTGTCACTTTATATTCATTACACTACATTTTCATTTTACCTACTTAACTCCCTATATTTCAGAAAGCTGTTCCAATTGCCTTGTTTCCTGAAAGGTTTCAGAAAGTAAACGTGTACATCTGAATATTGTTCATAATAATATTAGTGGTAGTAATAATTAGCAGTTGTCGTAGTGGAATAGGACATTTTAGACTCTTTATTATCCCAAATAAGAAATGCGTCACAACACTCTTACATAAAACGGCTTGTAATTATGCAAGATGCAAAATGCTGCCTTCGCCTGTGAAGTAGTGTCATCTTTTGGCCACTGAGGGGCAGTATAGTATCATGTCAGTAAGGTCCCCTTACTTTGCTCATGATTATCAATTGTATAAACACAAGATAATGACAAGGCCTATGCAAATGTGATGTCATGTATTATCATTATTCATCATAATACTATGAATAAGAAGAAGAAGTGCAGTTAGAACTTGGAAATACAAAATTTATATGATACTTATGATCAGAATCCAGAAATTATCTTACCATCAATATAATAATTATTACAACATAAAAGAAGCAAGGAAGGAGGGGAAAATGAAAGGAACAGACACACACACACACACACACACACAATCTATCTATATCTCTCTCCCTATGTATATATATATCTATATATGTGTGTGTGTGTGTGTGTGTGTGTGTGTGTGTGTAGTAGAATTAGGTACAATGTGATTTCAGTTGTAATGCCACCTCTTGCCAATAGGGCAAGAGGTGGGGTTCACCCTGGATAGGTCACCAGTCTGTCGCAGGGCTAACATAGAGACAGACAGCCATTCCCAATCAAATTTGCAACTCAGTTGTAATAAATAACCTAAAATTAACATTTAAAAATATAATTGTTAACAGAATAAGATGGAGTTTAGCTAGGAATGTTAAAAACACAAAATTATACAAAGATTTATATTTTCATAAGCCTAAAAAAGTGTTTAACTATATATATTTATCATAAACCCATATACAGATGTAGCTCATTTTTGAAATGCGAGGAGCACTTTAGTCCCCCTTTTTAAACCTGGTCTCAGACATAGCGTTTTTAATAGTTTTCTTATATAGAGACATAACGCAGTATACAGCAATATATTTTAATATAATTACACAAATCACTTCAAACTAATGAAAATCTAAGAACACATCACTAAATAAATTACCTTCTTTTTTTTTTTAAATTTAAATGTGACTGGACCTCATGACTAAGGAAACATGTTTATATGATCCACTCATTCAGCTGGCAAAAAATACTAACAATCTATCATCATGCCGGGAAAATCATGATAATTTTTCTGTTACCAGGCAACCAAGGCTTAATAAGTGAGGACAAGCTTCGGAGCGCCACGGTGCATGTAAGAGATGCAGCTGACAGCTGCCCACCTCCACCACTCTCACCTGAGTTAGTCAGCAAGATATGCTGCATTGCATCAAGAGGTCGTGGCAGACTGCTGGAGGATGAGGTGTGCTAATGGTGGCATCTGCTTACAGAGGAACTCTGTATGAAGTGTTCTCCATGCAAAATGCATTATCATCCTTTTCATTTTCTTTATTGGGGTACTGTTTCATCACTAGCATCAGAAACTTTTCTTTTTTGCTTAGATAACGCAATATTCAGTCAATAAAAGTCTTCCTACATTGGTAATTATCTGTAATAAATACTATTAGGGGGCCCAGCGTGCCTCTGTGGAGGCTCGGGACATAAAAAAAACTCCATTGCTTTGGTATAAAACCTACATAATGCAGTGTGGTAGTCTTATTGTTTATTGTGTGTCAGCCAAACAATGAGAGGAAGATACAAGCATGTTTTGTTTTACACTTTTACCACGTCAATCACTTTTGCAGCAGTGGGAGTCACATCCTCTTTATACCCCCTTAAAAAATTCCAGTGTATAGTAGGTTTGTCAGTTCAGGCATGCAATGCAATGTCATGCTAAGAAAATCTGAAAGGGCCTCTGGCGTGGCAGGCAGTGTGGACAGATGGTTGGTCCAGCTCAGACGTACAAGGAGAAGCCCCAACAGAATGGATGAATCATCATTCCACCAACTGTTCCTCTCAGCAAGTAATCAGAATTCAGCACACTCACGCTTTGTTTTCATGGCTGGACAAAAATATTGTATCATGGAGAATAAACGATTCAACAACAAAATCTTCCAAGTGCTGCTAAACCTTGACACAGAGGCGCGGAGAGACTTCTGATCTGGAAAAAGCTCAGAGCAATGTTCTCCAGAGAGTGAAATATTTATAAGGATCAGACATTAAAGATTGTGGTGCACCTTAAGAAAGTTACTTCTGCTGCAGACGCTTCACGTCATACTTAAAAATCAACATTAGGGGTGGAAAACAAGCACAGCAGAAGTCTAATGTTAGAAATGTAACATCTTATCCAGGTTCTCATAAAATTTCAGGAAGGTGGGTTAATATTATTTTTATTAGCTGAACAGAATGAGAAAAAAATTCATTAAACACCTAATAATAGCGTTTTTAAAGTCTTATTTTAAAATGCTCCATTCAGTTACACCAAAAAATGTGCAATCATAATAAGAACACTAGCCTGACCTGTACTTAACTGAAGACAAAATAGAACACTAAATTGATGCAAAAGCACAAGATGTTTTAATTTTTACAATATTGCACTGTTATTTGTGAATACAGGTGAATACTGATACCTTTCAATAAAACAACAGCAAGTGAAAGGTAGTGAATAGTTTTACACCACAATACCGTCTTTTTTTGGGGGGGGGGGGGTCTGGAAAGCACAACAAATCAATGTATGAACTATAAATTCATTTATAGGTGTTACTATGATTTTACAATTGCATCCTGCCTTTTCTTTGGCCGGCGGAATGATGGATGAATAGATTTTCATGGTGAGATTTAGCAAGTAAACTCATGTAGTGATTAATCGTGTCCGGAGAAGCTTTAGAAAGGTCAAATACATCAGTCAGTGAACAGACTAAAGGAAATGCAGAAAAGCTGATACCTTTGCATACATTAAAGCACACACACGCACACACACACACACACACACACTTAAGAAACTGAATCCATGGTACATGGATGACCTGTTCACATGAGGAATTGTGTGTTTATAGATCTACTGTACAAAACTTTAATACATTTTAAAGCTGTAAAATTCATCTACAGATGACAGCAGGAAGAATAAAATATAGCATCACTGCAACGAAGCAGTTAGAAGTATTACACAGAAAAGCTTCTTTTTCATAGACCACAGAAAGAAACTGCAATTTTAGATAACAGTATGTACACTTTAAAATAACAGCTCAATGCTGGCAAAGTAGCAGCCAGCGTCGTCTTTATGCTTAATTTAACATCTACAAGAAGAATGCACACATTTTCACTGCTCATTTATCTTATTTGATTGGTGGGTCTGAGTTTTATGCGGTAGAATTTAATTATTTTCGTGTCCCTGCGTTATTTTAACACGGAATTTGTCTATTTTACCATTTGCGCCATGTGTTCTCTCAGTGGGAACCTTCCTCTCATCCTGGCACTGTCGTGACATGACACTGCAGCAACGCCACTACAAACAGCAGATTGGCTGGCACAGCAGCCCGCATTAGTGTGTTTTCCACTGAACTGTTGTGTTTCACCAGCTCCAGGTAGATTCTGCTGAAAAGCAGCAGGTAGCTCCTCTCTGTCAGTAACAACTGATGGATACGCGGATTGGCTCGTTCCAGCCCGCCGCTCTCATGCTCCTCCTCTCCATCGGAGTCCTGCCTGCGCTGCGCTTGTTGCAGTAAGCGCGGAGGGTTTGTGCGCTCTCGGGTTATGAAGTTGTGGACAGGAGGAGAGGATATCGGAGACAGCAAGACGCGCAGAGGAGGAGAAAAGTAGATGCTCGTTGGTGTCGTTCCACTCTTCATTCTGGGGAATACGCTTAAATTGGGAGACTGCGGCGGAGAAACGCGCTGAAACGAGTTTGTGGCATTTAACTGGGAAACCAAGCATACCCAACAGTATGCGGTGCAGTTATGGCAGGCAAGGGTAAGACAGTCGTGAGGACGCTGGAGGATTTAACGCTTGATTCTGGTTATGGTGGAGCCGCGGACTCGGTCAGGTCGTCCAGCGTGTCGCTGTGCTGCTCCGACACGCATCAGTCCATCTCGCATGGGGGAAACTGCTGGCATCTGACGGAATCCATGCACAGCAGACACAACAGTTTGGACACAGTCAACACCGTCCTGGCGGAGGACACGGAGATACTGGAGTGCTCGGGTCACTGCGCCAAGCTGCCCGAGCTGGAGGAGGTGCCATGGACCCTGGGCGAGGTGGAGGGTGCGCTGAGGAAAGACGAGGAGCTGATGGTGGGCAACCCGCCACCGGAGGTCCTGGCGCGACTGTCGACTCTCATTAGCCGCGCGCTGGTGAGGGTAGCCCGGGAGGCGCAGCGACTCAGCTTGCGCTACGCCAAGTGCACCAAGCACGAGATCCAAAGCGCCATCAAGGTGGTGCTCTCGTGGACCATCTCCGTCAACTGCATCACGGCGGCTCTGAGCGCCTTGTCCCTCTACAACATGAGCACCGGGGACAAGTTCAGCCGAGGCAAGTCCGCGCGCTGCGGGCTGGTCTTCTCCGTGGGGAAGTTCTTCAGGTGGATGGTGGATAGTCGGGTGGCCCTCAGGATCCACGAGCACGCTGCCATATACCTCACCGCCTGCATGGAGAGTCTGTTCAGAGAGGTTTTCACCCGCGTCCTGCGCAGCGCGCTCGTGGAGAGGGACAACGGGATCCCCAAGTTTACGCTGGAGTCAATGGAGCAAGCCATCTGCAACGACTCGGAGATCTGGGGTCTGCTGCAGCCCTACCAGCACCTCATATGTGGCAAGAATTCAAGTGGTAAGCCATGTCAGTGAGTGGTTATCTGTTTGAAACGTGATTGGCGCACATTTGGTGGTTTGTGCAGAGGTTATTTTTATCACCATATGAGTAAAATCAGTTTCCCCCCAAAACAACTTGTTTCCAAAATGGAAATCCACGTGCTTCAGGAACTGTCTAGAAACAAGTGGCTGCCTCTTTAAATAAGGCATAACGGTGACTCAACTGGGATGAGGCCTGATGTAGAAAAGCAGAATTCTCTTTGCAAAAGCTATCTTCATCCAAGTTCTGCTCATTTGTTTGGAGGATAACAACACATTTGATTTTATTTTTTCCAAATCTGCTTAGTGTACCCTCTTAAGAAAAGCAATATGATTGTAAACTGTGTTATTATGCTGGGGAATAACCACTGCTTATATTGCTAGTGTAATTCCATACCCAAACAAAAGGGCTTGGCAGTTTTTGAATATTTATTACCCTCAGCTTAGACCTCAAGGCCAACCTCTGAAACAGTATCTTGGTTGTTGCAGCCTCGGAGCAACAGCCAGACTAGGCTAGGTATTTATGGTGAAAAAGATCAAACAAGCTCAAACTTCTACTTCTTTGAAGCTATTGTGCTCTCAGACTGTCATTAGCAGTCAGATGTTAATGAGTGTTTTTGATAGACTATGGGAAATGCATTTATGTATCATGATGTGTGTGCGTCAGGATTTTTTTGCACAAGCAGGCTTTGTGTTTATATTGTGCGCTGGCCTTGTTGATAATGCTACAGTCTCACTCCAGAAGGTGTAAGCTGTCAGTGTGGGCTGGCCCTCTTGTTTTCAATGCCCTGAATGAGTTGGCTGAAAGCAGAAGGGAGTTGAAATGCTGTTCTCCAACTGAGAGCCAAACTGGGCCGTGTAATACTGGCCAAAGAATCATATTGCAACACTTTGGTTAGCTGCTGCAGCGTGATTGTTTTCTCAAGACATGGGTGAAAAGAAGAAATGGATGGGTTAGCTAAGAGAAGATTTTTTTCTTGCACATGTGTGACCCATCTTTCTGAATGATTCCTCCGTAATGAGACCAGAGAAGATTATTCCAGAAGCAATCTGAAGAAAAATGGATATGAGATCGCTCTCACAGATTCTTCAGTGAAGTGAAATGATCTGAAATTGAATGTCATGGATGCAGTTCTTTACTTTAAACATGGGAGTCTTTTCTGTACCCCAAATCCTCACGTGCAGTGTGTACAATAGTAACTTAAAATGCATCAAAATGTAAACAAGTCCAGAACTACAAAGTACTACATTTTGATAAAAAAAATGCCACAGATCACTTTCACTCATCTTTTAAATAGAGAATCAATTGAGAAATAAGATATGCATGTAAAATAAGACCCTCATAGTGATCTGTCATTCTTCATATTAAAACAGATCAATTCCAAAAAAGTACAGTTGCTATTGAATCTGCAAGCTGCTTTGCAACCACCTCTATACCAGTTGCCTCTGACTTGCCCTATTATTTCCCAGGTATCCTCATTAACTAGTGGGGAGGTCCTAGGTATTGGTTAATGCAGTTTAAAAAAATAATTACTTTCTTTTGGCTATAATAGTCCTAACTAAAATAACATTTTAAAGAAGGTGTAAGAAAATGCTTATCACATTTTTAAAAAGCTCAACTTTGAAGCATGCACATTTTTCTTTAATCTGCAGTGATACCAAACACTGAAAAACAGCAAATCCTGTGATTAAGAATAGTCCCAGTTTCATTTTCTGGCTGTTTGTTAGATTAGGGTGAGCTTAACTGAGTCATTCATCCTCTTTTTACATTGTTGTTTTTTATCATTTTTATTTTTTACACAACTGCTTTGTCTTGAAATTGTAAAAACATGAATTCTGTGTGGATTGGATGTTGAGCCAGGCATGCATTCCCTCTGCTACACCTCCGTGCAGTGCATGATTTCCTGGTGGTGCAGAGGAAGATATCATTTGGAGTCACACACAGCGTGATGTCATTTTAAAACAGTTATCAAGGCAAAAACGCGTAGATTTAAAAAGTACTGTTTTCCCTCCCCCCGACCCAGCAGTGTTATTAATGCATTTCAAAGATGAAGAAGACAAATGTATTACTTCGATTATATGCCAGCAAAGGCTGCACTTCAAGAATTATTTAAAACTGACTCATTAGACCTGCGGCCAAATAATTAACCACACATATTAATCTAATAATCACTGAGGTGTCTGTGATGGCTTCTTATTGGTAGTTTTGGTGATAGCGGTGAGACTGGATATAGTAAATGGAGAGAGCAGGGGAGGCCTTCTTGTGACAAACATGATCTTTTTGTCTAAAAATTTCACCTGAGGAACAAAAGCACCGCAGTGCCTAATGATTAAATCCACATTGCTCCACACTCCCACTGACCATACGTGACAGCCTCTCTGCTCTGACTAATGAGTAGAGCATAACTGAAGCTTTTCTTCACCTCCTTTATTTCCAGAGGTGCTTGCAGCTGCTCAACCTGCCGAATAATCTGGATGTTTTCAGAGTATCTGCTGGTAAAACAGGCAGTGTGAAAGGTTTGGGAATGTTTGAGCTTATAAGAGCTTTAATTTAACTTGATGACTTTCGACGCTGATAGCCTATCCAACAGTAATTCTGAAACTAGTCACACCTTGTATACCCAACTGTTATGGGTGGAGGAGTAGGTGGAGATGGAAAATAAATAAATAAATTAGGGCATCGCCAACTGAAATTTGTCAGTGTCTTCATGAATGATTCATTTCCAAAATGAAACGAGTCATGAATCATTCCTGATGTGCTACTTTACATTCAGTTAAAGAGTGGTACATTTTGAGGTGTGTTTTTGTCCAGCCTGTTAGCTCTCTCAAGTCTAATCTATATCTGCGTAATTTGTTTTATTTCAATTGGTTTCCCAAGTTTGGGCAATCAGGGAACAAACACATGTTTATTCTAACTAACATACATAAACAACTATTCACATTTTCTTTCAAAATACAGGATTGATGCTTTAGACCTCAGAGGGTTAATTTAGCACTCTCTCTCGTACCTCTGTTTTTGGTCTATAGCCTACCAACTCCTGAGGAAAATATGTGACTTTATAGGAAATGGTCTACTGTATCGAGTAGCTAGTTAATAACTGCTTTATCTGCTCTTTTGTACAAGGGGGATTTTAAGAATAAAGCTCTTCCTACTTCTGATCTGACCAATGTTAAGTTGTATTTCTGCTTTTCCAGTGTTAAGGACCCGCAAAGTCTATATAAGGGTTTCGAAAGGGAGAAACTCAAAAGTGGCCCCAGACAAGACTGCAACCTCTGGGGTTGACAGTCGAGTTTCGCTTTCACTTGCCGCTTACCTTTATTTTCTCTCAGCTTGGTTCACCTAAAAACCAAAATGATTAGCGTGAGGCACTAAAACAACCTGATACAGAGCTAAGTGTTGTCTTATTTTCAGGTGCGTTAACTCTAAACTTAACTACGCTATAACTAAACCACATGTCGGGTAGTTTTCTGGAAGGTTATAGTCTCAAACCAAAGTAGTGAGTAGTCACCAGAAAACCAAAACAGTGATCTAAACTTGTTTAAAGCTGCAGATTCAGGTAAATCTCTCCTAATTCTTTACAACAAGCTCCCACTTCACATGAGATTTGCAAAATATCAATTATCGCCACTTTAGCTCTTACCTTAACTACTACACTCATGTGGGGTCCCAATTTTGCCAGCACTTAAATATTTAGAGTTGATTTATGTGCATAAAGTGTCATACCTTGTGCATTTTGCAAGGATGACTGAAATTTGAAGTATAACTGTGTGGAACTGTGTACATGACTAGTAAAATTTGAAAGCCTATTTAAGGGCACTTCCTTCATTGCTTTCTATGTAAGCCTACACGTCATGCATCAGGTTACATGGAGAAGCAACTGTCCTATTTCCCTGCACTAACATGGGTTTGCCTTACAGGAAAGCAGTTTTCTAACATTAACATCCAATTTCTGCACCTTTTCTATGTCTTCTGTACCTTACAGATGCCAACCGAAGTGATGCATTTGATGTGTGTTGCACTTAATCCTACATCATTGTGTATCACATATATGTATATTTCAACACATAAAGAGGTATTGCACAAACACCAAATCTAAAATGTTTCTCGATGTTGTCTTGTTACCTGATGACATGTGACGTCAGAAACAAGCAGCTTCCCGACCTGCCTGCGTGATGTTTAAATTTGGCATCCTGAATGACTTGATTGTATCTGATTATGTCTGTCATTCGCCGTGACCTTCCCCAAGGAACCAATCCAACCTCCACAGGACAGATGACACAACATAATGGTATTGCATAGCCTGCTATAGTCTGTCTATTAAATTAGCAGCAGGGTGCCTGGTTTCCCTCCTTCTTCCCGCTCTGTCTTTCACACCATATTTTATTTTATTTTCTCATGGTGGGGGGAAGCGGGCTCAGTGTTTGCATATTTGCTTTCCACTGTGGTTTTTAATAAGCCCGACTCATAACCACATGATTTTGGCAAAGCCTTTTGTTGTCCATTCTGTTATTATTTTCTGCCCGTCCTTCCCCTCCTTTGGGAGGGGGGATACTCGCAGATGAGCCGACAGATTGCCGTCGTTCAGATGGAGATATGATGTGAGCAACCGGCAAGGCTTGCTGGTTGTGATGGATTTTGATGTCATGGTAATTTCATAAGACCAAGGGCTGCACCCACAACCCTCCACCCACGTTTCAGCAATGATCGGTGATTGTGAAGTTATGTGAAGTTGTTTTCCGGGCCAAGATATATTTTATGAACAGCATCCATTTCCCTCCATGTTACTGGCTTATGAAAATATTAACTTTAATTTCATATGCTTCTAGGTAAATATTCTGATAGGGATTCCACACGTATAACTCAGCTGAGACCAGCCTGAAATTGTTGTGGTTTTATTACTTGCTCTGTGTCATTGGAGTGTGGATCCCCTTCCATTTTCAGGAAGTAGGTGAATGCACTGGGTCACGATGAGATAATAAGAGGAGTGTGGGAGCAGTGAATGCTTATTGCTGTGAAGGAGTCAAGTGCAGGAGGAGAAACCAGGCTGGAGTGTCAGCTGCAGGGGCTGTTGCTGAGGGGGCATTGGCGCAGGTCCCTTAGAGATATAATTACCATGCAGCTCTCTTTAATTAACACTTGTGCTTATCTGGTAGTCATTAAGATTAGGAATTAGTAACGGGAAACACCAGGGAGCTGGAGAGAACAAAGATGGTAATTCCTCCCATTCATTTTTAATACCCGTTACTCGTAGGCCTGCGTCGGCATGTTTGATCCAATCAGTCTGTGTGGCCGAGATAAAACGGCTCCTAGAAATTCAGACCTGTGGAATTTATTTGCCTTGGATTTTTATGAAACAAAGCAACTTGTTTCATCACTTGTCCTTGTTGTTAGGTGAGCTACTTTGGGCTGGTCACTTATTCACAAGGTGTCGCCTCAGCGGGTAGCTCTCCTTGTTTTATGAACCTGTTGCTTAGCAAATGTAGCCACATGTACTTTTAAAGGTAGTTTTTGTAATTACACTAGGCCTGGTTAACTACAGTTTATACTGATTTAATTGCAGACATTTCTTTTACATCCATAGATGTCAATTAAATTACAGATGTTAATTTAAAATACGATTTCTATTAAAGAAATTGTTCAAAGGCATGGCATCACGTGCTAGTCTTGGGATATTTTACCCTTAAAATAGTCAACAAACACCTAATAAAACACTAATAAGTACACCAGAACTATTCAGTTAAACTTCAAAAGATTATGGTTTATATGAATAAACAGCATTCGCAGCATTAACCCCGCACAAGGAAAAGTGCTACTTAAGGATACCCAGCACATTCAAATATGACAGCAAAGAGTCCTGACCAAGCATCCATTTTTAATGAGCCATAATGTGGTCATGACCGTTGTGTTGGGTTAAGCCTGTGGCTTGGGCAAAAGTTTAGTTTACTGACAGTTATTGGAAATGAGGAAGGACTCCCTAAGTTTAAAGCCAGATTTTTCTCTCTTCTTTTTTTTGTATTAGTTTCACTTTTATTTTTCAATGGATGCAAGCTATAAATCAGAAATCCAAACTCATCTCTGAGGCTTATATCACAACAGTTAAACCAAAAAGTGACTATAAAGCCACTAGGAATTGACTGGATATTATACACGTACATTATTTTAAATATGAATTTGAGGGCCACATGTTAAATACAAAACTACTTAATGAACATTTCTTTTTTGTCTCAGTATACTTATTGAACTACATCTTGGTTTTCAGTTATATTTATTACTAGAACAGCTGTTCATTAACCTGGTAATCATATGATGCTGGATGCCTGGTACCAGCTAAATAGCTGCACCAGTGTTAGCGTAGCACCACGTAAACTAAGCTAACAGCTTAGCGGCTCACTAAGCCGTTAGCTTAGTGAGGCGCTAAGGTGTTAGCGCTGATTAGCTATTTCACAAGCAGTATTAGCAGGATGGAGCAAATACTGCTTGTGAATTTATCATAAAGTTGATCATAAATTAGCACTAGCTAATGCCCATTAGCATTAGCTATATTTTAACACATGCAGGGCCTTGATGAAATCCAGTAGATACTAATATATTCTCAAACTCTCCTCACTGTTTGAATAAAAAAATATGATGTTTGTACCGGTAAAGGTAAAAACAGGTATTATAATAAAAATATCTAACATAACCAATATTCTTAGTATGTAAGTAAATAAGTAAGGTATCTAGACATTTAATCAAAAACTCAACACCCAAAAAGTGTGAGTGCCTCTCATGTCCAACACCAAATCAAACTGACTTGATTAGTTAGTTCAGCATTAAGTGGTACCATCTGTTTTCCAGTGTAGCAAAGTGGTTAATGGCTCAACTTATAGTCACGCTGTGTTATCATATATTAACCTAGATTACTGTTTAATGTGGAGCAAAGATCCATGGATTACTGCCTCCATGCTGCAGATGTACGTGAAGTCATGCACACTGCCGCGCATAGACATGTACGGACACGCCTGTAAGATGCTCACCTCGGCTTGCACGTCGAGTTAACCAATCTAAATCAATCCATCCATAAATACAGGAGTTTGTTAAAACTCAAACCTGAGATTTTAATGGGGAGCAGCAGATCGACACAGGAATATTTAACTCAATAATGGGGTCTAGAGACACAAATGACAGTAGTAAAATCATCAGTACTCCCACATTACAGAAGAGGAAACAGGTTTTCTCAGGAATCCTGGTGTTTTGCCAGGCCTTTCACTTTTAATTCAACATTGGAGCTCTTTGTTTTTCTCACTTCTGCTGCACTGGAAATCGTTCACCTTCATGTCAACTGAGGTCACTTGGTTAGGGTTGACTTAATTTAAATTGTACAACAGTAATCTCTATTTAGTATATTTTCTATAACTTTTTAAAAAAAATCTCTCTACTATCAGAGACATTTAGAATACTGGTACATGCCCATGCTACAGTGGTGTTTGGCCTCTTCAGGATTCTTATCTATAGATAAGATGCACCTGTATGCCAATTTTGTTTGCTCAAATCTTGATTCTATGGGAAGACTGGAACAAGAAACTCACAGACAGATGGGAGTTTATATTCTAGTAAAGAAAAACATAATTATGCATTAAGAATTGTGTCCACGTTAGACAAGTGTTCCTTGTTAAGAAGTGAGGTGAATGGTGGGAGGGAGTTGAGTTGTTTAACGTTAGCCATAACCACACCTTAAGTGTGAATGAAGTGCCAGGATTGATTGATTAACTGCAGTGTAATAATTCAAAAGCCACAAATAAGCCATGCAACATTTTATGTCGCAACCAGATTTGAAATGAGTCTCTCATTCATTAATTAAGGCTATTTCTTTGGTAGAACACAGAGCAGAAGCGTTATGTGCAGCAGAAGTGAAAATAAATCGATGCAAACATGGGAGCTGCTCTTTTGTTGACTCATGTCATCAGCAATGCTGTGTATTCTAAATCAGTTCTGCACATTTGCTTTTGTGGTTAGAACCACTTTATATCTTCTCTATATAGCTACAGCTGTATGTAATGTTTTCTCCCCTGTGTCGAGTCTTCAGGTTTCCGTTATCACACCAAGTCTGTGGTTGCTGTCTGCACATTTTTGATCACACCTTGAGCACAAACAATTATAAGGGGGTTGGCGCATCTCATATTTAGAAATTCTTTAGTAAAAAGTGCTATTATTATAGTTTTTAATGCAATAAATATGACTGTTCATTGCTCATTGTTCCATGAGCAGGAAACATGACTTAAGCAAGTGTCTGATTTTGAAAGTCAGACCTTTTTTGCATGAGTCTGACCAGTTGTGAAATGGTTGGTTTTCTGTTAACACTGATGTCATTCCTGGACAGGGAATGAGGATGTTAGTCTAACACACACACACGCCCCGCAACATATATTGAGTCAGAGATTGTTTTAGTCTTTTGGGGAATTTCTTGATTGCTTGTTGTGCAAGCAGTATCACTTGGGATTATTTTTCCAGTGCTGTCCAGGGGATTTTCTACACATTGACAAAAACTTTTGCAACTTTATGCAGTCACACATGAAAGGTTTTGGTAAGAGAGAAAAGAAAAGAGCTGTGTGAATGCACTCTTGAGTTGTTTCCTTAATCAGCTGTTTGAAAACAATTGTGCAATGTAGGATGGAATAACAATAGGTTCCGCAATATATTAGTGGTTGGTTTGTGTAGTCATTCAGGACTAATGTTATTGGTCAGATGACTTATATTGTTCCAGCACCATGTAAGTTGTTTGTAAAAGCAGCAGGCATCAATCACAACATCTCCCCCATGCCTATTTTCCTCCCTCTGGGTTTATTTCACACAATTACTGCATACTCCTGGAGTTTAACTCGTTCAAGTGTGAAGAAAAATATATTTAAATCAGAAACAAACATGCAATTTCCCCTTATGTGATTGTTCTGAACCTCTCTGCAGGCTATGCTTATATCTTGCCCCAGAGCTGGACTGAAATTTATGTCCTTACTTTTTGGGGACATATTTGTGAAGATGGCTTCTAAGCTTCAAGGCGTGGGGTGGGTGTTTCCCATGGCAATGGCTGACTGATTTATAAAGGAAGCCATAGTGCTGTATAGCCCACAAATCTTGTCAACAAGCTTATCAACAAAGCCCACACAGAGAGGCAAAGTCAAAATGTCACACCTCAGCTAGTCTTTGTTTGTGGGGCGTAACTATCTTTCTCAGTATTTTTGTTCAAAAACAAATCAGCCCTGGAATTTATGGAATTTATTGAATGAGCTTTCATAAAAGTAGAACCTAAATTGTGGTAGATTAATAGATCAAATGATGTTCTTTAAAAAAAAATCTAATTTAGGAAAGAAAAGTATTAACCTCTCTTTCTGAACCATCTTCCCCATCCACTGTACGCTTACACGTCTCTCCAGTAGATCTGGTTTCCTGTACATTTTATGAGAACCTTTCGCAAACAGGAAGTCTTTTATGTGTTTCTCCTTTAGCCCATCTACAAAGTCTTTTATGTTTTTGCTTGTGGTTGTTCTGAATGTCTTCAGTTGACCTCAGCATGTTTGTACCCTCGTTTTAAAAAGCGTCCTGTAGGGCTGAACGGTGGCCGGTCACATTTTTATTCAATGTGAAAACTGAGTAAGCCGCTGTCTCCCAGCAGCCCCTGATAAGCTTAGATTACAACAAACTATAACATGATGACTTGGCTTCCACTTGTCTGTCCCTCATGTGGTAGCAGGAGTGATTAAAGGCTCGCTGAGAATCACCGAGACGGGTTTTTCTCGTTGCTTTTCACGCTTGCTCACATTTAAGCAAGATCCAAACTTCACATTGACGAAAACATGTCCAGCTAAAGGCGCAATTAGATCTTTGTTCACCTTGGTTTACCTGTATTTCATGCATGGATGAGATTCAATAAGCTGGTTTTAAAGGATCAGAAAAGAGATTAGGAGTTAGCCTTTCTACCAGATGGATGATTTCATCTAATAAAAAAAAACCCAAAAACATCTCATAGATTATGTCTGTCAGCTGCTGGTCAGTGGTGGTGGATCCTCCTTCACACAGTTTTATGCACAGGCTTACTAAGAGCACATAATTTGTGCGCCTGTGTGGAATTGTATAATGCTTGTGTAATACTTGTAAGTTATGTACCAAGAAGCTGCTAAATATACAGTCTGAGTCTTATCTTCAGGCTTACAGACAGAAAGCAGCAATGCCAGCAGTGTGATGAAATTAAATGGTATACTGTTATATTGAAAAGACTTTTCTACATTAGTGGTCAACAACAACGTTTATTTGTTTATTTATTTTTTAAATATGAGTTTTACTGGTTCCGCTCGTCCTTAAATACATCGTTGATGTGACAAAATTCTTCATCTCTAAACCAATAATCAGAAACTCTATACACACACAAACACTTTGCATCAAATTATGTCCCAACCAATACTGTTGTGGGCTGATACTGATTTTAAGGGACTAGAAAATTGCATTACATACAGCGGCTTATATTCTTTTTAAATGTATAAGCAGTATGTTAGAGCTGGTTTGAAAATTCAAAACAGCGGTGTCACTGTTTATGGACTTTACAGCAATGTCTGTCATAAACTAGATTACATCTCATTGTAAAGACCCAGATGCTGGCTGAGTTGCAATCTTCAAATCCATCTCAAAGTTTGATTACTTTGCCTCTCGGTTCAAAAGCCAATACTTTTGGGTTTGGGATGTAGCTAGAATATCTGGATACTGGATATCAGATAATGTATACTGAATATCCGGTTCAAGTCCTCTTGTTCCATAAGACAGTCATAGTTTATGAGCTAAACTGTTGTCAGACAATAGCTGATTTTTTTCTTCTGCATAAGGACTGTTTACCTGAAACCGGTCACAGTCTGCTCATACATGACCGGTCAATACTATTTGACTTCAAGCAACTACCGACAGACAGCAGCGAACTTCCAGTCCCTGCAGATACAGCATATTCATATGTAGCTGTGATGTCACTCTGCTACATGTGCTGCAGGTGGTGCTGAGAGCATAAGGAGGAGTATAAGAGGGGATATGAAGCTGGTCAAGATACCTAATTTACTTTACCTTACTTAGTTTAACTTTTTACATTTTTTTTCCCAGTGAAATCAGACTATGGCGATATTTCATTTGATTAATGAAATATATTCAGTTAAACTTGTAAAAATCCAATAGAACTGTAGTTAAATCCAATAAAAGTAATTCAGAATATGAGATTTTTCTGATGTGATGTATAATAATGCTTATAATGAGCCATTTCCTGGTCATTTACATGCTATAAAGTCCCATTAAAAATTCTTAAAAACTATCACGTGTCAAAATATCCAGTCTTATTTGTGTATCATATTTATGCATATTTTAGTAGGCTAACGTGAAAATAAAGTCAAGTCAGTGGAGTCAAGTGTTTTGTTTGTTTTTGTGAAGCCAGCTTAAATGTGTCCATTGCCTTCCTTTATTTGGCATTTTTAATCAATATTTATGAGCTTTAAATATATTAGTGGGAAACAAGAAAAGAAGGACAAGAGCAGAGTGAAGCTCTGACCACTAAAATGGACACAGACAAATCGAGCTTCCCGCCCGTGGTGCGTGTCCATCCGCAGCCTCCTGTTCACCGAGCCACGGGGTCTCAGCGTGTAGCGACAGGACAGTCGTGCCATTACAGTGCTTAATTAATGAGGGGTGAGCGGCACATCACTTTCTGGCCGTTCCCAGGTGGCGATGGGAAATTAGGCTCCTTGCTCTGGGGAGAACCATCTGCTTACCACAGTGACACAAACCAGGCCAGTTGTAGGGGATACAAAGACGTTTGGGGAATGGAGTCTAGGGGAACACCTCTGGTGATTGAAGACCCACGCTCTAACATATCAACCATCCTTTCTTCTTCTTTTGTTCTTTGAGTCTACAACTAAATCCTGCCTTGACAAGTGCAAACGCCAACTCACACAGCCCATGTTTTGTTTTTAAAGCCCTAAGTTACGTAAGCTGTTTCTCTGTGGCTGCTCGTCTTTAAAACGGTGACAATGACGTGCACTCCCACTATACAGTATTCCTGAAATTTTAAAGTGAAACTAATGTCCTCATATGGAAGATGTTGCAGCTTTGCTCACTCTTGTGTAGGCAGGGACACTTCCCCCACTGACAAAGCATTTTTTAACGATCATAAGATAATAAAATGCCTTTATAATGATAAACATTAAAAGGAAAGCTACGAGGGGAGCTTCAGCTCTCTGTCACTGCATGGTTGTTGGACCCACCAGCCCTGCTTTTCTTTAATTGGACATCTGAGGCCTGTATTACCCGTATTATTATTTTGTTTTTTAGATGAAGACTGATTTATTGCATTTTCAAGTCAGAGAATAATAATTTTAAAAAAGCTCAACTTCAAGATACGGGCCTAAATTTGGCATTTTTGTGAAGGAGTTTGGTGTGAACTACACAGAATCAGAGTTTTCATATAAAGCTGTGGGTGAATAGGGAAACAGCCACCGCTGCTGCTGATTATGTGGTTACTCACCTGTAATGGCTTCAAAAATGTACCTGGCTGCATTAGCTGCCGGTGACGAATGACTTTTTATGTTTTAAATGTCATGAGATAACGTTAATGTTGCTGGATAGCACTTTAGGGCTGTTAATAATCACTGTGCCGTGCTTGAGTGTTTGCATGGAGCACAAGAGGACCTAAATGGCTAATTTCGGTGTTTATGTTTAGGTTACTGATCTGATTCAAGTGGATGGTGTACAAAGACTGAAATGAGTGCATTATGAGATGAATTGCCTGCAGAAGTCTGTGAGAATAAATGAAAATAACAAGTGCCTGACACTTAAAACATCTTTTAGAATGAAGCTTGTTTTGAAGTTTCAACAGAAACTGAACTATTGATTGGATGAAATATTAATTTTTGTGTGTTTGTGTGAAACACTTTTTCCCAATAATCGTTCTCACTTGTATTTCAGTTCCTTGTCAAGCTCAGTACCTCAGTTTACATAGTATCTCTTAAAACGTGCACACTGGTAACTTTCACGATTGCACAATAAGGAAAGATAAATATACTTATAGGAAAAAAAAAAAGTATTTATTCGATTTCGCTATGCCACCTGTCTGGTTGAACCTGTTTCGCGTCATCATATGGCTCTTTCGCCCAGCGTGGTAGACATGTAGAGGCACAGCGAGGTGTAGACAGGTTGCATTACAGCCCCTCTTTACCAATCCTGTTTTACTGCCAATAACTGACTTACTGCGGGCGTGCAGACTGACAAGCAAACAGGTGTCTGGACACACACAGTCACAGTCATGCGCTTGTTGGTATTACTGCACCTGTGGGAGTATTTGGCCACTACAGTGATAGCTGCTACGTGCATATTTTAGCTCATTTCTGAACCTTGAATACATTCTCATGAAACTGAAACTCTAGTAAAAGCTGTAAAACAAATATTTTGTCCTGTACTAGATTCTCAGTTACATAATGAATATCTCATTAACTAATACAGCAGGGCATTTACGGTTCTGTGGCGCAGCTGTGGAGCCTACAAAAAGGGATAGGGGATATTTTTGATCCCAAGTGAAAGAAACAAGAATTTTCTTTTCCTTCTTTTCACATCAGCTCTCTGTTATCCCTGTTCTTAAGTTGCCTATTTCTGCTGTAATTAACTTCTGAGCCACACTCATATATGATCTTTAAGACTAATACTGATACCAATATTTGGTTATTTAAAAGTCTATTTGGCATAGACTGTCTCCTCTGTACTTTTTAATTTTCATTTGTCAGGAGTTCTGAATGTTGATATCAATATATTAGAAAATAGTTAATACAACCAATAAATAAAGTAAATGTGTTGAACTTTGGTAACTCTAGTAACTCTAAGTTTGCTTCAGTTCCCAAATACAACCACTGAAGCTCTACTAAATGTTAAAAATGATCTTACAAAGTGTTACTCGAAGGGTAACAATAAAGTGTAATGCTAATGCACTTAAACGTTAGCAGTTAGCTAACCAGCCAGTTGGCATCTAGAAAATATTTAAAACAATTTTTGGCTTAAATATTTCTAAAACACAAGAACAAAAAATAAAAATTAAAACTAAATTGTTATGAAGATTGGGGGGATAAGGAAAGTTAGATTAGTTGTACTATTGCTAGCTACAGAGGTGCTAAGTTATTAGCCTAATGTAAACAGCAGCTCAGGCAATCTCTTCGTGCAAATAACAGGATGGTTAAAATGTTCTTCATAACAATACACACTGAATGAGTCAGTCAATGAAGTACAGCACATGCCCAGTCGCAACAAGTTTTATCATAAAGCATAAAGAAGATAACAAAGAATTAGCAAAACTGCAACTCTGCCCAACGTGTCCCCATTCATATGAGATTAGTAGATATTATGCTGTTGAATGGCTTGTATTACTTGAGACCAAAGAAATATGATCCTGAGGTTAAGCTCCATATCTAAATCGTAGTTTTCCTGACATTAATTCATTTCTGAAGCTATAAAATAATAATACTCTCCTGGACACAGCGAACCTGGAGACAGTAATACATACCACCAGTATTTAAAAGCTTAGCTTCAGGGCTCGCTATAGTGGTAATAAAAAGCTGTAGAAAGGTAGAGTGACAACTGAATCGTATATTTAAGCTTATGTCATTTCAAAGAAACAAGGAAGAAATCGCTTAAGAAAGACTCAAACAATAAGAGAAGCTTGGAAAAAAGAGTTCACATGTGACCACTTAATATGGGGATAACAGTGAATGAAAATGAAATAATGCTGTAATGCTTTCCACTATTGCTTAATATGCTTAAGTAAATGATGTTTAAAGCAGGATGATCATATACAAACATCAAAACCACATTTCAACTGACACTGATATCGCTAGTGGGAAAATTTAACAGCCCTGCACATTCACATTCTTCTTTTTAGTTCAGGTAAACGTAGTCACAGAATCGCACGGTGTTATCAGACTCTGTGTAAAAGTAGGAATGACAGCTGGCATGTCTGAACAAGTGCTGCAAACTTACCAGGTAAATGAATGAGTTTCATTTTGAGCATTAAATACGTTCCCACAGAGATGAAAACAGATGTAATCACAGAGCTTAGGCATAAACACCTGTTTGAATGGACAGTGCTACAGTTGCATTGTTTAATTTAAAAGCTAACACTGGACTTTACAAAGATGGAAATATAAGAGTATATTATGCATTCCATGGGTGTCAGCGAACGATGCGTAACTTAAGTCGGTGTTCTATTTCTGAGAGCTGCAAAAAATTTCACAAAGCATTCTCATAATGTTACAGTTAATCCATAAAATGTTAATGGCACCCCAGAAGAAACTCTCCTAATACATCAGACAGCTTTGAACGCCAAGCACGGCCTTCCTTAAGTGCATGGATAGGTATTCATGCATATCCTGCACTGCCAAGTTTATTCATTCAAGAACTCATTCACCTATGCTAATGCACACCTACACAAGGTGGCTGCATGATACCATTCCTGCTTCCACACATTCAGAGCAGATAATCCTCAGGCTTTCACGGCAGCAGATTTTTCCCACACTCTGAAAACAGATACTCAATCTCATCAGTACCCATGATCCATCATAATGTCCCAGAGGCGGCCTGGTACTGTCATCAAAATACAGTTTGTTTTTGGCCCGTTCTCACCCATGAATGCATCATCAGGGGGCTGCTAGCGTCTCTCTTTCTGACCTGCATTTGGCTCTGTGAAAGATTGGCTTAAATGTGTGAGTCAGGCTGAGTCAAAGTGAGTATGCATTAAAACGCACTAGAAAATGTGAGGGACAGTATTCTTCAGTCTCAGGGACGAAGCTGAGGCATTCATATTACTTTCATTGTCTGACTGGCAGCAGTCTAAAACCCAAAGATAATCTTTTCACCACCGAGACACACAGTTTGAGACATATCTGCTGTAAGATAGCTGCTGTTTAGACAACTTTAATAAATTGCAAAGCTGTTGTGAGGTCATTCTCAGTGACTCAACCAGCAGATTAATCTGATAATTGCATGTTGAGTCCCTTTGCACTAATTCATATGTGCTTCTCTTAGCTCTTCTGTTCCCCGCTTTGTCTGTTTCATGTTTGTTTTTGGGCACTGACGCATATCTGCGGCGTTGTAGCTAATCATTTTCCAAACCATGCAGCAGTGTTGATGGCCTTTGTTGTCTACTACCGCTGCAGACATCATATTAACACCACATTAAGTGTTAGTTGCGTGCCTGTGTTTCTAGCAAATGCCGATGTAAAGTCACATAAGTTGATTTTATTGATCATTTGGGCGGAGGCAGCACATCACTCAGCTTATAAAGCTGATGTGGTGAATTAGCACAGAGCTGCCTGTTTACACTTCTGGGGACACAGAAATGCATTTTCATTAATTTTGAGCCATCGTTGTGATTGTTTGCATCCTTTTAAGTCTATCAGTCCCCGAGGACAACGTGCCTGGTTTGCTCCACTAGTTCACTGGCAAGTTATTAATTTCACTGTTTGCTTTTGGGCAGCTAGTGTGCAGTGGGGTTACCAAGGCTTTTTATTCATTTCCTTTACTTTATGCTGCTCCTGCTGCTACAAATGAAGATGATCTTTTGAATATGCAAAGATTAAGGGAACTCTGGAGACATCTTAATGAGTGACCTCTCTCATGCATTTGAAAATGCATTATTAGATAAAACCAGGTGTCTGCTGGAGTCCTGGAGTTGGTAGTTTGTTGGTTGTTGTAGATTATTCATGAAGCACTATCCATGCTCTATAAGGCTAATCTTTAATTATCATCCAGGAAAGCAAAACAGCACACCAGCTGTGAAGCATTGATTCACAGTTGACCTCGTTCATATGCATGTATGATTTAGCCCACTTTAATTAGTGGACATAACTTAATAGATTACCTGAAAGGGTAAAGCAAGGTTAAGTCATAACATCTGGCTTTTTCTTTAACTTTAACTTTTAAAAGTTTAAAGCTGTTGCCATGGCTAAAAACAGTAAACTCAAGTGATGGGATATTAAAATAGTTTGGCTGACTTGAAGGTTGTTGCTTGTATCCAAGAGAAAGGAAAATATGGTTCTTAGGACCAGTGGGGAGTTAAAGCCTCAGTCATATAGGCCTAGAGACCAATAAGCAACCCCCTAGCAACCACTGGGTATTCCCCTCCAATCTGTTGGTGAGTAGTTGGAGGCAGTTGCTAGGTTAAATTTGTTGTAAAGAGGTTACCTCCTAGTGATTGCTTTTGTTTTACCCATAGTTCACAGGGGAGACACAGACTACTATCTTCTTCTTCTTCCAGCAACCACTCTCCAACGGGTCAGGAGTATACATTATTTCCTGCCCACCAGTGATTGCCAGGACTGTTCTCTTTCTTGGCTTCTGTGGGCCTGACTGAGGTCTAACTTATAGTAGGGCTATATTTACAAAGCATGTAAATACAGATAATGAAAAAAATTAAATAATAAAAATGTGCTATGAAGCAAAAAAAGGGCTAACCAAATGTTTAGATCACATATTTCTCTAAGGACAAGCTGACAGTCTAAATTATTCATGAAGTAGTTAGCCCCCACAGTTTTAGCAATTCCAGCTAAATTCCAGTAAGTTATTGGCAGCTTTCACACCTTAATGTGATTCTAGCTCACTTCCTTTTGGAGTTTTTTTTACTGTTGACAGTTGTCCTTTTTCCTTTCTGTTTTTCTCTCCTCCTCTCTGCTGGAAGTCGAGGGCTGTGAAATTGGTCAGGAAACATCAATCACGCCTTCATTTCCCAGACTATCCACACCCCACCGACTCCCTCTGCACCCTTGCTCCTGCCCGCGGTCGGCATGCTTACAGGGGTTTTTCACCCTGGCTGTTCTTATGCTGCTATCATTCCGAGTGTCCTCTCCACTGCATAAATCCCTCTGTCCTCGTGGGGATAAAGAGAGTGAAGCTGATAGAGTGCCCAGTTATAAACTGTCCTCAGGAAGGATTGGGCTCATCCATGTTTTAGTACAACACTGCGGTGGTATTTTTGCAAGTTTAGGAACCTCATGCTGGAGGTTAGAGTAGTAATACTATGTAGGAGATGACAGAAATTTTCCCTGGTGGCCACCTGAATTGTACTTCTGTGTTTTTTTAAGCCCACACAGAGAACACCTTGGAAATGATGTCAGGCTTGGGCATGTGTAAGAATTTGCTTACACATATTGTAAATGCTTACACAAATGTCTTATATACAGTTAAGCCCATAATTATTCATACCCCTGGCAAATTTTGACTTAAAGTTACTTTTATTCAACTAGGAAGTTATTCTTTGACTGGAAATGACACAGGCGTCTCACAAAAGATAATAAGATGATGTACAACACGCATCATTGTGGAAAAAAAATATTTCTCAGCTTTTATTTACATTTGAGCAAAAAGTATCATGTCCAGAATTATTCATACCCTTTACAAACTGTCACAGTCTCTGGGAAAATCCAAAGTTCCATACCATTCCAAATAGTCAAAGCTGTTCTAAAGCATCATAATTACCCTGATTAATTGGAAATAGCTGTTTTGATCAACTCAACAGGTGAAAAACAGCAGCTCTCTGCAGGTGGTCTGTGGACATTCATGGCTTAAGACAAAGGAACTCAGTGAGGACCTGCAGCTGTGCATTGTGGCTGCTCACAAGTGAGGAATGGGCTACAAGGCCATATCCAAATGTTTTCAAGTTCCAGTGGCTACAGTGCAAAGTATTATTAAAAAATACAAGATGTTCCGCATTGTGGAAAATCTCAGAGGATGTTGTCGGAAGCCAAAAGTGACACCTGTGCTGGCCAGGAGGATAGTGAGAGAGGTGAAAAAGAATCCAAGGATCACCACCAAGGCCATTCTGGTGAATCTGGGGTCTGCTGGTGGCAATGTCTCAAGGCAGACAGTCCAACAGACACTGTTGGGTTCCACAGATGCAGACCAAGGAAAACGCCACTTCTCCAGGCACTTCTAAGGCATGCAAAAGCTCATTTGGCCTTTGCAAATGCTCATCTGGACAAAGAAGAAGGTTTCTGGTCTTCAGTGTTATGGTCAGATGAAACAAAAATTGAATTATTTGGTCACGATGATGTTGCCTTCATTTGGCATAAAAATGGAGAAGCCTTCAACCCAAAGAACACCATCCCCACTGTCAAACATGGTGGTGGGAACCTAATGCTTTGGGGGTGTTTTTTAGCCAATGGACCAGGGAACCTAATCACAGTAAACAGCACCATGAAAACAGAGCAATACATGAAGATTCTCAACAACAACATCAGGCAGTCTGCAGAAAAACTTGGCCTTGGGAACCAATGGACATTTTAGCATGACAATGACCCAAAACATACAGCAAACGTGGTGAAGAAATGGTTAGCAGACAACAACATTAACGTTTTGCAGTGGCCTAGCCAGAGTCCTGACTTGAATCCAATTGAGAATCTGTGGAGGGAGCTAAAGATCAGGGTGATGGCAAGAAGACCCTCCAACCTGAAAGATTTGGAGCTCATTGCTAAAGATGAATGGGCAAAAATGCCTGTGGAGACATGCAAAAAGCTGGTCTGCAATTATAGGAAGCGTTTGATTGCTGTAATAGCCAATAAAGGCTTTTTTCTATTGATTATTGAGAAGGGTATGAATAATTCTGGACATGATACTTTTTGCTAAAATATCAATAAAACCTGAGAAATAGTTATTTCCACAATGATGCCTCTTGTACATCGTCTTATTATCTTTGGGGAGACACCTGTGTCATTTCTGCTCAAAAAAGAACTTGCTTGTTGAACAAAAGTAACTTTAAGTCAAAATTTGGCAGGGGTATGAATAATTATGGGCTTAACTGTAGATATATGGTTATTTATTGATAAATTAATGCCATAATTTTCTAAAATTATGAGGTCTTTCTTAATTTACTACCCAGCGTGTATTTTACAAACTAGTCAGGAACTTAAATGCTGCACTTGACTACATACGCTGATACTGATATAGTACAATAACACATAAACTGATGGCATTATAAATATTAAAACCACAGATATTTATGCAAAAAACATTAAGAACATCTATGATAAACAAATAATATTTAAAATTTAAAACCAAATAATTATAAAACTCATAGAAAATGAACAACAAATCAATTAAAAAACTGAGGTTTTGTCATAATAAATTTTTTTTTAAAGTATATTTAAACCAATCAAATCACAAATATTTTCACATTTTCAAAGTATTTAAACATTTGGAGTTAAAAGTAAAGATTAATATTCTCATACATGGACAAATCAAATGAAACAAAATATAAACTTTGTCATAATTATACACTAATATTTATCATCATAAAAACATACATTTTTCATATTTATCATGCTATATTTAATAAAAAAGGATTTAATTAAAATCCCCCAAAAATCAATAGATTTTTAAATAATAATAAACAATGTATCTAATAAAATGGAGTTTGCCTTCTTCCCATTTCCTGCAGAACAAAAAGAAGCTAAAACGAGACAGCGAGCAAACCTGTCCTGAATAATTTTCGTGTTTATTTAAAGCGAGCTGTCAGATAGGTGACACAAGAGAAAGATAATGAGATCTGACAGAGTAAATTATATACAGAGGAGAGATTACCGTGTGATAGACGGAGAAAAATGATGCCCAGTGTCCCCTGCGCCCTTTCACATCACTTATCGATGTAAAAACGTTTTATATTTGTCCTCATTTTAATTGTGCATGAAGGATCTTTATCGTGACAACAGGTCTGAGGGACCTCAGAGGCACAAGAGGGCCAATTTTTGCCATCGCAGCCAGACTGCCCCAAGTGTTGGCTGCTCTTTGTTGCCGTTATTGTGCGTGTGCAACTATCCATGAGCCTGTATGCCATCCAAATACTGCTCTGTCAGACTTTTTTTGGCGCTGACACCATTAATAACTGACTCGTACACACCGACACACAAACAGACTGATGTGCATTCAACGAGTCCACCTGGGGAAATGAACAAGTGTTCCTCCGTGGAGAAAACGACAAAAGACTGTCAGACAGTTGCTCTGGAAATCAGCTTTGATCACCTTTCTTATGAAAACCCAAATGCGAAGATTCGAGCATCGCGTCAAATGTTCTGCTGTGTTTTTTCTTTCCTTCCCGTCTGTGGAGACATCTGTAGAGCAGGATTAATTGAAAAGGCACTTCCGTCACACTCAAACTCAATCGCTTGCATCCTCTGCAAACGAGATGACAGACGAAAAATAAAAAAAATAAGTAAATAAATAAATCCGAGGCTTTCCCTTGGAAGGATTCAGCTGAATAAACACTTGTTTTGAAAACAGAAAGGAGACGTTTGTGCTGGTGTGAACGTTTGACATGTTGTGTTGGATTAATCTTGGCATTTAACTTTTGCTCAAGACAGTCTTTAGATGGTAGAGAAGCCTAAGTGATGCGCGAGATGTCTGTTTTATATGTTTTATTTGCAACTTTATTTGTAACTGTTTAGGTAGGTAGGTGTGTGTGTTTTGCCCAGCTTCACTATGTCTGCACACCTACGGCATGCCCTGAAGCAACTGATTAGTTAATTAGAAAAGTAATTAAATATTTATTTAAGTAATTTATCAGAATAAAGGCCAAATACTTGATTTTGATTTGAACGAAAAGATAAATTACAGAAGTGGTTCCCAAAGTGGGGGGCGCGGTATGAATTAAAAAAGATAAAGATGAAGGGCACCAAATATGTTTCCACACCAAAGACTAAAAAATATGATGAAGCATATCTTGCCTTTGGCTTTACCTGCACAACAGTGGTGCCAAAGTAGGTATCCCGGCAGAATTTGTTTTAAATGTAGAAGCCACATCCAAAGTTCACTCTGACACGTCTGCCTTTCTAAATGCAGGGACAGTAACTGCATGTGTATATATAAGCGTGTAAAAACAGCAGATAGTAAGATTAACAGCAACAGTATTTTGTCTCTATCCGCCATTGTAGAAATTCATCTCATGATAATAATAACGTGGCGCACAGTGTGACGTCAAAAAAGGCGCACACCTTTGATGTTGCGTGAGTAAATCTTCCTCATCCACACGTAAACACAAAAACGGACTTTTCGAAAATCTCCACTCTGGCAGGAGTTTTTAAAAATCTCATTTTTCAGTGATCCAAAATGCAGTTTACGTGTGGACAAAAGGCCCAAACGGATAGAAAAAGCTATGTTATTGCAGTTTACTTTTATTTGTTTAATTCTTTACAAAAGGTTTGAGGTGTGAAATTAATAGCAATGGAGTTTGAAAACAATATATGGGCGTGTTTGATTGGAGGATGTGTTTATGCCGGGGGGGAGTAGGGGGTGCGAAGATTTTCTTGTAAAACAAATGGGGGCCTAGCAAAAAAAGTTTGGGAACCACTGAATTAGAGGGTGGAACGACCTTTGAAACCATTGTGACCCTTGACCAGATGTTAGTCCATCATTGTGTGTGTTGTGGCTGTGGGAAATAGTTGTTTACTGAGCTGCTTAAGAGCCAGATAGCTGCAAAGGGAATTGCTGAATATCACTGAACACATCTGCGAGTTGCAGAAACTTGTATAATTTAATATGGAGATAACTTTTTTGTGTATTGGATTTATACTCTCCCCGTGGTTCAGCTCAGTTATGTAACAGATACATGAGGTTTAAATGCAGGCTTTTGCCTTTTTTTGTAAGGAAGCACCAGCCCAGCTTTGATTTTCTTCGCTCCCGATATCAATTTAAAAAACATAAACTCTTGGTATTAGAGTACTGATTCAACAGCGGCACTTTTCTTCTCTTCTTTAAATGGGAACAACACCAATTATACAGGGATAACATTACTCGCTGCCAGTGTATTCTAACGGCATCTCAGATGGAGCTGGAATTTGATTGTGGGTAATCTAGATGCCAAGTTTTGACGAATACGGTGCTAGGTTTTGTGCTACAGTCCTGAGGAAACTTTCTTAACTTATTTAAGATGCTTTTCGAGCAAGAGGCCGTTTTACTTAAAAGAAAAACACTTCATGTCAATGGAAATGTATTTATACACAAACAATGCACAAGGCTGGGGGACTGGGGAGGGGGATGATGCATGAGACTGCTGGGGGTGAATAGTACAGTTTTTTACAAATAACCCTCGTGACTGGTCTTACATAAACTCTCTCTGGAGGACGGAAAGTTTATTTTTCTCTTAGTTGTGTTTTAGATCATTTTCAGAACTCTGCTTTGAAATCCCCCCCCCCCCCCCCCCCCCGGCCCCCACCAACCCCAAATATAATTAGGCCCATCGGTGTGGAAATCCTCTACCTAATGCACAGACTGACAGCAGGGCTCAAAAAGCGTAATAACCTCTCTGTCGAGTGAGCTAATTTGTTATCGCGTGTGAAGATCTTCAGCTGTTAGCCAGCATGTATGAGTCAGCTTGTGGAGAAGAATAATTGGAACTGGACTAATGCAATGAGGAATTACTATTCTGGGGTCTAGTTAGGCATTATGTGGGACAGCATGAACATTAGATGTTACCAAGTGTCGGTTTAGGGAGCGTGCAAGCCTGCCACTTATAATTGGAAAAAAAAAGACAGAGAGAGGAACATGCATACAAATTATTAATTTTTTTTTACACCATATCAGTGTACTGGCCCTGACTAAGCTGTTCTGGTTTTGTGATCTATTTGAACATTATCTTAAGATTTAATGATTGATGCTGTGAAATACCTCTTTCATCATCTCAACGCCAAACTGTAAGAATCTAAAGTCTTTCGAGACACATTGGAGGCAAGTTAAGAATTTTCAGGGTAGTTGAGGCTGATACTGTCATATAGGCTTCAAAAAGGAAAATCGATAAGTGTTAATGGCCTGAACTGATTTTATAACAAGCAGTTTTCACACTTAAAGATAGCATTAGTCTCATTCCACATTATTTAGTATTTCCTGAAACGTGCACATGACAAATTTGCACCTTGTAAAGTCGAGATGGGGAAGAGGTGAGCAAACAGTTGCCTGATGTGAGTCTACGTGCTCCTTTAATCTTTTGTTTTGGTTTCCCCTGACTGCGGGAAGCATCTGGCTCTTTAGAAGCTGAACGCTTCACCATGTTCACCAGCTGGTCACTGACTTTGCTGTGTGGTGCTGGAAAGCTAAGATACAGATTAGGGTTTAAGTTTCGGCTGAACAGCTGTTGCTGAAAACACTGTCAGTCAGGAAACAGTAAAAACAGTGTAGCTTCGTGCAGGAATTAAAGAGAGGAACTTATTATGAGGCTTTGACAATTGTGTGGATTTGTTCACGTTTACAAAGTGTGAGTGAATCCCATGGACATCTCATGGCCAATAACAGTGAGTATTAAAACCAATTAAATAAACTTCTCTACTACAAGTTTTTACAGGCATATATAGATTAACGTTTTAAATACCTAAAAACATGTAGTAAGTAGTTTTCTAGGTTTTTGAAACTGCTAAAAAGAAGTAAATTGGTACATTTGTTTGCAGCTTTGGTGACTTTTTTTTCTATAACTCACAATAACTGATTTGTGACTGATTGAGTGGAGTTTTTATTAGATGTTTAATGAAAATGCCACACGCGAGTATCTATTTGCATCTTTTCTCCCAGTAATTCAAATTACAAATTATAAGTAAGTGAGATAAATATTGGTAAAAAAAGATAAAAAAGAACGATTTAATTAGCTAGCTAAAGACATTGCTACTATCTAATTGAAAATGTAAATAGGAAAATTGGTGGAAATTGTTTGTAATATTGATAAATTAAAAAAAAGTTGACTGTTTGTTAGCAGGACCCATAACAGTTTAAATAAGTAAAACTCTGAATGTCTCGCAATTAAAAGAATTAGCATTACTGGTAAGCCACAGACATATAAAGTTCATGCTGAAGTGCCTTAAACCTACAAATGATTATAATAATGATAATAATAATAATAATAATAATAATAATAATAATGATAATAATAATGATGATGATGATAAAGGGAAATTAAAAAACACCCCATGGTTGAAAAGAAGACTTCAGCTTGTTGTACTGAAAAAACTGTTTATGACTGTATTGATCTTTAATACCGTTTTAATGGTACAGGAACTCAGAGATTCCCAGATTATACAAGAGGGCGATGCTGGAACATCTTCTTTCATGGTCCTGGGTCGGTGACCCAGTGTTTTTGGTTTTTGTACTTTTACTTTTGATAATTTTATGTATTATGAGTGCTGTGTTTTGGTTTCCCAGGGTTGTGTTCCCTCTGTTTGGTGTCATCCCTGCCTGTGTATCCCCTTTAGTGTAGTAAGGTCTCTGTGTTAAGCCCGCGTCTCTGAGTCTGTGTCTTTGCGTGTGTGTTTCCTGTTTTACTTTGAAGGTCCGTGTCTGATCTCATTGTGTTCAGTTTACATTTCCCCTGTCTCGTCTTGTCTGATTCCTCCCAGCTGTGCCCTCCTTCTGTGTCTTGATCCCTTGTTATCCTTCTGTGTATTTAAACCTTGTGTCTGCCTCTGTTAGTTGTTGGTTCATCTGCGTCATTTGGTATTTTCTGGTCTGTGTATCTTCCTCCGTCTTCTCCCCATTCTCCCCGCACTGTTCTCCCTGCAAGTTACCCTCACTCGTGTTCAGGTTTTGTTGTTTAAATTTTAGTTTTCCCAGTTTAGAGTGTTTTCAGTTCTGTTTCTCGCCGCTCTTTCCTTTGTATGTTAACTCACTGTCACAATAAAGCTCGCTCACTTCAGAAGCTACCTGCATCTTGGGTCCTTTAATAATTCACACGGCTTGCCCCGCAACCCGTGACACTTCTACTCTTTGTAGCACTGATGCTGAGGTTTTTCCTGAGTGGAGACACCGATCGGCGAGGAGGAGATTGCAGCCAGTCAGGTGCACCGTCAGCGGCAGTGTAAACAGTGACAGGGCTGTGGTGACACAACCAGAGCAGTGACCAGAAACAAGGCATGGTGGCATAAATACTTTGACTTTATGGGCTCGGCCTCTGGTTTCAGGTCATACTGACTAGAACATTAAGCCTAATTAGTGTGAATGCTTGTAAAAGCATTCACAGTATTGTTCTTCTAATCTTTATTATTGTGTGGATGCTTTAAGGCATCCACACTATTGTTTTCCTGTTTCTCTTTATTCTTTATTGTGTGGATGCTTTAAGGCATCCACACTATTGTTTTCCTGTTTCTCTTTATTCTTTATTATTGTGTGGATGCTTTATGCATCCACACTATTGAGTTCCTGTTTCTCTTTATTCTTTATACTTTATTATTCTAGTTGCCACTTTTTGTACGTTTTTTGGCACTTAACTACTTTAACAATTTTCAGCCGATTTTCACCGTTCAAATTTTAAACTATTCTGCTATTTCTGCTAATGATGGCTATGACTTTTGGTATTTTATGCTATTATACTTTTTAAAATATTAAGCTTTTTATGCTTTTTTTTGTCCCATTGAAATGAATGGAAAACTTCCACAATTCTGCTAAAACTTGCTTGTTTTTGAAACTTAACTACATTCTCATACTTTCGCCTAGAACAACCATTCAAACTTTAAAATGTTCACAAATTATTGGGCTATTCATTAATGATTCAGCTTTTTCATATCTGTTATCGTTTTCATCTTATCCCTCTTTAAGTTTTGAGTTTCATTTTTGTGATTTTTCAGAAAATACATGCGTTGTTATGGTTGCTATGCACTTGGCTTCCAGTGTGCCACTGTAGGTTTCGCAGTCTTCTCTTCATGTCCGAACAACTTCTTGCTACTTCCTCAATTTTCACTCAACTTCCACAAATTATAC